>NC_092044.1:112604558-112904558 GCF_003086295.3 Arachis hypogaea
GACTAATCACAAACCATTGATAATCTACCTTGTGCTCTAGAATGATGTCAAATGCTGTAGAAGTTGCCTCTTCCACATCATAGATAGCTCTTGCAACCTTTCCAAGTTATCCATATTATCTATGTCAATATTTTCAAATATAAAAGCAAATCTCAATATGCGGTAAATGTAAAGAAAAAGACCTGTTCAGAGTCTGATATATTGGATGGAAGATGCTCATTTTCAAACTTCTGATCATCCAGGCCGTATGTACTGTAAAATATAAAGAATGATATTTACAAAAAATAAAATAACGTCAAGCTAAGGTTAAATCGGATTAAAGCAAAATACACCATGACAACTTCTTAAATGTTTCCTTATACTTCTAAACTCTTGCATTCAGCATTTCAATTTTCTAACATTGCTTGGTTTGTTGTACATTACTAGTCCACATGATTTATGTTCTAAATTCCAACACAACATCTAGCTTAAACAGAATGTTTGCCCCCCACATCATACCAGCATAAACAGAAAAAATGTAAAACTATTAATATTAGTATATACCTGCCTAGTTGTTTGTTGATCCAATTAAGCAACCGATCAGCAGTGCGTCCATCATCAATCACACGTATACTGCTTTTCTCTTGTTTAGGTTCCCAACCACCACCAACAAACTTAGTAGGAGGTCCCCAAAAAAGCATGGGATAATGACCAACAGAAAACTTATCACATAGTTTAGTATTTATCTGTGCTGCCAAAAACGTGAGGAGTGAGAAACCGATCATCGAGTCATGTTTTGTAATAACTATTAAATCACATCCTGTGAAGAAAATAATAGAAGCAGGCAGCATGTACCTTTAATGCACAATCTACCCTTGTCATTAGTATGATTCCTGGATGCACTGCATCAGGGCCATTAAATAACCTTGCGACCTTTTCATAGTAAGGCTACATTTGAAGTACAGTGAGAAAATAATGGTGAGCTGAAATGTTGATTGGAAAATGTCTGAATAATTTTTAACATTTTTAGCAGATAATACCTTATAATTCCTGCAAGCAGGGCACCTGATAGGAAAGAAAGAGACACAGGTAAGTATTTTGTGTTTATAGATTGCAGGGAAAAAAATATGTAAACCGTTTAAACAAAAAAATGCAATGCAAAAGTTTACAGAAAATATGTTTTTTACTCTCCCTTTTATGTTCTATTCCTGTATTGGCATATTAACTAATTGGCAATATGGGAAGCCAGACTAAATTATATGCTTGTCAAGAATAGAAAAGGGATATATACATATTCTATGTAGATTCAACTTTTGCACAAAAGCTTTAAGAGAGCAGCTTGCAATAACACAATTTTCCCAAATTTAATCAAATTCAAAAAAGTCCATTTCCTCCTCCTTTTTTTTTCTCCCTTATTCTTCTGTTCTTTTCTCTGTTATTACAGCAACAATTACCTTGTAATATTATGAATCAAGAAGTATGATCTCCCTCACTATTTATTACTGTATTACCCTAATTCCAATTTCCAGGTAACTAATAAAAAAATGCCACCATCTAATTACAAATAGAATCAATAAAAGTCCACAATTTTCGATACTATCACTAACTAGAGAATTCATCAACCAAACAAATAAGAAAGAATAATACGAAAACTTGATAGAAATGATCAATGACTAACCAATGGGCAAAGAACTCAACAATAGCGTAAGTAGCAGGGGTATCCTTCAGAACAGCATCGAAATTGGTAACATTCAGCTCAACAGCGTAATCAGCATGATCACCACCATTGTCGTTGACCTCTCGAAGGATCACACGCCGTGAAGAAAACGAGGTTGCGGCGGAGCACACAGAAAGCAAGCACAGGAATAGACCCAGATACGAATACATCCCAGACATAAGAGAGACAAAAAAAGGTAGATCACAACGTATGGATTGCGCGAGGACTAGGGTTTTGAGGATTATTAACAAAAAATGGAGAAAGGAGAGGTTTTTGAAGGTGGGGTGGAGAAGATGAATGGATCTGCTAGTGTTTTTCAGTTCTCTCTCTGGAACAGTCTTTTATTTTTATTTTTGAAAAAAAAATAGTTTTATGGGGTTATGTTAATGGTGGTGGTGACTATGTTGATGATGAAGATGGTGAAGGTGTTGTTGGGAAGGGAAAGACGAAGCAGAAAAGGGTACAAATTACGTTTTACTTTGCTTTTGAAGATGGCGGAACCACGAAACGCGACCCCCCCCTCTCTCTCTCTCGATACCAAACCTATTCAAATGTTATTTTTCTGAGATTAAAAGTTAAATTAATTTTAATAAACAAATTAATGAAAAAGACACCAAAAGCAAAAAAAAAAAATGAAAAAAAAAATTGAACAGGTATAAACGATAGGACAGTGTAAAGAATTGGAAAATTTTAAAATATACTATACTGATATTTCAATAATTTCTAACGGTTAATTTTAATGATAAAATATATATAATATATATAATTAAAATTAATAATTAAAAATTATAAAAATATTAATTTATCGGTATATTTAAAAAATTTGTTAAAGTTTAAATTATTATTATAGTGTTTATTTTTGAATTTAAATTTTTTAAATTTTAAATTTTATTTTAGAAAATAAAATATAATTTTTTATTATTTATTTTATAGATAAAAACAAAAAATTATATTTTATTTTTTAAAATAAAAATTTAAAATTAAAAAGATTCAAATTCTTAATTTTTTACTTGGAGTAATTAGTTGAAGAAAGACATTTAGCTCTTCTTGAGAATGAGAAGTTATATATGGTTGAAGAAAGGGAAATAAAATGAAAGATTAAGAAGAAATAAAATAACATATATTAGCCGTTGTTTAAAAGATTTATGTGATTTTTATTTTTAATAGTATTTTATTGAATTTTATAAATATCTTTAACATAATTTGGCCTTTCCATTAATTAATTCTCTTTAATAGTCCTTATCCTTATCTTTTCTACATCAAATGGTCAACAGAGAAATTAATGACACAATAATATAAATTAAATGTATTATTATTATTATTATTATTATTATAAAAATATAAATAGATAATAAAAATATTAGATAATATAAATAATAAATATATTAAATATTTAATTTATTAGATGTATAATTAATTATTTTAATATTAAAATTTAAAAAATAATTTAAGAGTATAATATATTTTTATTTTATTAAGTTAATTTTAAAATTAATTGTTCATAATATTTATAAAAATTATTATTTATTTAACAAATTTTATTATTATTATTATTATTATTATTATTATTATTAGGCTAATTTTTTTGGTTATGGAGGAGGGACAGGTGTTGTGCCAGGTTATGGAATGAGGGGATGCTACACTAAAATGTGAGACAATTTTCGGCTCAGATTTGGTAGGAAGAAATCGGACCTTCCAAATTCTTTGTTTTGAAAATTTTGCAAGCAAATCGGAGAATCTGTTTTGCTTGTAGTATACGAGATTCACATAGAAAAAATTGTACCGTGCGATATGTCCTCACCAAAATGGATGGTCCGTTTTCTTTGTTTTTTTTATTATTATTTGGTTATACTAGTCCTTGAATCTGATTTGTAATTAAGAGTAATTTTTTTAATTTACAGAAAATTGAAGGGTCTAAATTCCCATCAATAAATCATAGGATCCGATTACTATGTTGCTGACACCACAGTTCACTAAAGATCCCCTCTTTTCTATATCTGCGTCCTATACTAACGTTGTTTTCATAATAAAATTAATTTGCGTTATTATTATGTGAACAAGCTTGTCTTTATCTTTGACTCTTTATCCTCTTGTGTCATGATATTGTAGCTCATGATATTTAACTTTGGTATAGTAAAATTTTTTAAAGAGATGGTACAAATATTAAACGTGATTAATGGAGTATTATTATTTCTATTATAGTGTTACATGTGATTAAATGTAATATTATTAAAAATTATGTGTCAGAATAATTTTCAGCACACAAATATTAATGAAGTATTAATATGAATAAATAGTGATATATTAAAATTTATAAAACGATTTTATTTTAGCATTTAAATAGTCTATAAATAATTTTGTATCACTTATTTTTTGAAATTTTTTTTAATAAATACTATTTATAATATTTTTGGACTATTTTAGTGTTAAAATTAAATTAACATTATTTACACAGTTCAGCGTGATATTTGATTGTCTATGTCAATATTTTGATAATATTTATGCGTTAAAATTTTTTTAAAAGATTAATATGAATCACATTTATAAAATTTGAAAACTAAATAAAAACTCGAATTAAATTAAGATAGAAAAGTATAGAGTACCAACATATTATCTGTCAACTTATTGTCAACAATAATTAATTATTATATTTTAAATACACATCCAAAAACTATATCTATAAAGATACTTCTATTAAACACAGTTATAAAAAAGATATTTTTGTTAGACACATCTACAAAAATATTTTTATTAAACAAGTTATAAATAAGAGTTGACAGAAATTAGCAGAAATACTCTTAATAACATAGCGAAATTGAATTAAGATTTGTGTATAAATTATGAACAAAATTAAATATTATCTCCGTTGTTATCGTTTAGTAATTTATTTTATATATAGAAAACAAAAAACGTTAATCCATTAATGTTAGTATTTAATGCAATGAGAACTTTATAAAATAATGAATATTATTATTTTTATTATGATAATGTTAATTTGTTTTTTATAAATATATGTAAATATACAATAAAAGAATTATATGTGAAATGACATCATCAAAAATTAAATAATATTATTATTTTCTTTTAAAAATTTACATCAAATGAAACTAATTATGTGCCGAAACGTTGGTTTTCCTTCCCCTACCACTAGATGGGCTTTTGAAAAGGATATACAAAAGAAAGCCCAATTGGAATCCATGTAATTGAACTTCATATGAAATACTAAATTGGGCTGGTCTTTTCATTACTTTGGCCCATGGATGTTTCTTACAATTTCGGGTAGATGTCGTTTCCTGTCTCTCTTCGAATTGCAGATTCTCTCTCATCCACCAATCCATCTATCTGTATTGACTGCATCTTTTTCAAATCTAAAATCAGAATAGTCGAATTTCACCGCTTCGAAACCCTTCAATTTATCCCCAAATTTTTGAAATCCAAATAATCTTCGCTGTTCTCAAGTAATCTCTCATAAGTCTTCATCAGAAAACCAAGCAATCTTCGTCTTCTTCATTTCTCTGGTACACTTCAATTCCTTCTTTCTCTCTCGTTTTCTGCATTCGTGCTTCGCTTTCTCTCTTGTGTTCGCTTCAAAATTCTGGTTGTTGACTCGTTTGTAAGAGATCTTACTGCACTTTTCATGCATTTGTTTTTCTGTCATGAATTGTTTCGAATTTGCTTGTGATTTATGATTTTGCTTATCTCTGCTTTCTAGGCAAAGACGGAAACTAGGGTTTGTAGCTGTAGTTCTCATCATTTGAAGATCATTCACGATGAAGTTCCTCGAGTGTCCTTCCTTGGATCGGTAATTGTAGTTTCAAACGAATTTGAGTTGAATTCTGGGATTTTATTACATAATTTTGGTATATTGTAAGAGTCTCGTGAAACTTGTCCAGGCTTAACGATTTCTTTGGTGATTTGAATTTGGGAGAACGTACTATCAGAGGATGCCTTGAAGCTTATACTTGTAAGGACTAATTAGTGACTTTTAAGTTTCAACAGAATTGATTTTGGGTTTGGATTTGCTCACTGGGTTTGGGTTAGTAATAGTAATTAACGAACTATTTTCTTTTAAAAATTCCGTAGGCAAACATGCTGGAACAGATAAAAAACTCTCTATCAGTTTGGAGAATGAGGTAGATGACTCTAATAAAGCTGAGTTGTGGTAATAGGATCTTTTTCTACAATTTGTTCATAGAATATTTTTTTAAAAAACTGCTTCATTTTCAGATGCTTGAACTTATTGAGAATTCATCTAGCCCTGATTCTCCCCCGCCGGACGACATGTTATTAACCAGATCCAGGTGGCCTTTACTGTGTGGAGAGGTTTCATAAATTGTAAATACCACTTAAGTGCTTCCTTTACACGTTCTAATTATGTTTCCTTTCCAGCCGAAGGACATTGATTTACCTTATTCTTACCTTGTATCACATGTATCCGGACTATGACTTCAGGTATCTCAGTATCTCGTGACGTATAAAAATATGATAAAGGGGTTATGGGTAATGCTACTGTCAGCTTAGTTGGCGACATGGCAACCCACTATATAATCCTTTTGTCATTTTTTCTTTTTGGGAGTGTTGTCAAAAGGCTTGACAGACAGTTCATAAAACTGTTGCTCTTGGAGCTGAGAGTTCAAGTCTCTCCATTTCCCAAGTCTTTTTTTCCTGTCTTTTCTTTGGTTTTTTTTACCTTGTTAAACTTCTAAATTGAGTGTCTCTGTTGTTGCATTCTTTAATTTTTCCTTTAATACCATACGCCTGTAATGATTTTTAGTGCAGTCAAAGCTCACCAGTTTTTCACAGAGGAATCATGGGACAATTTTAAGCTTATCTTTGACACCTACATGATTGAAGCCTCAAAGGTACTATGATTGATACTGTCTATTTCTTGTTTTAAGTGTTACTTTTGACTTTTGTATTACTTGCAGCCATGGTGTTTGGTTTCCCGACATCTTTAATGTCTGGGATTGTGATGTTTGGGTAGGTTGTAAAATATATGGTATCTACAAATTCAATATTTCATTTTTGTATGACATTTTACACCTCAGAGCGTGTTTGATGGTCTTGTCTAGATGCACCTAATGATCTTAGTTGTGCAACTTTAAATTTCGAAATATATTCTTTCCTAATTATGTTTATTTATAACACCCTATTAATTCCTAGATTTTAAACATGAACTAATCAACAGAACAGTTGATCAATAATTTAACACATTGGTACATAGTAATATTTTTTATTGTTCTATATATCATTTCTTCTATCAATTTTGAAAATGAAAAAACTGAGGCCGAAATTGGAAAGTCATAAATATTGTCAAGTTTTGTTTGGCATCTTAGGGTCTCGGGTTAGAAATGGCTAAACATATTAATGCACACAATGCACATCTTAGCTATTGTTGTTGCTGTTAGCAATAGTGATTACTTTTGGTATAGTGGTTTCCTTTCCTTGGTTTTGATTAACTTGTCAAAACTGCAGGAATGGGATGAAACTGTTGGGGATGTTTCTCTCCTGGACACATTGTACATGGCTCTTGATGAGGTGAATTACTCTTGTTTTTGAACATGAATGTTGGTGATACCAGAAGGCATTTTCTTGATACCTTGTCTTGCAGGTTGTGAAGTTAGGGGATTGTGAAATTTATGGTTATGTTCCCGACTCTGAAGCTGATCCGTTAGTGGAAAAAGGAGCAATGTAAATTATCATCACAAGCTAAAAATTAAAACTGTAACCACATTTGTTTTACCTGTTACAGATTATTCTGATATTCTTATCTATTTTCTGTAGATGGTCCTTTAATTTCCTCTTTTACAATAGAAAGCTAAAACGCGTTGTGACTTTCCGTTTCAGTTGTTTTAGGTGGGAATTCATATTCTCTTTCAATTATCTGGAACAACTTTCTACTTTTTGTTTGCATGTTATTCAGCCTTACAACAATGCTGTTTCTGGCAGTAACTTGGTTGCTGATGGATTTCTTATGGATGGAGTACTCAACGAGGGTGATGATGAAATATTTGCTGACATGGATATATGAGTCAACACTGCATATATTATGCTAGTTTGTCAAGACCCCCTTGACGTCCCATGTGTTTATCTGATCAGTTTCCAGTTCTCGTGTTTAGTTCTGTAAAATAAAGCAAATCTATGTGAAGCTTGAGTGGTAGATCTAGCATTTGTATCATCTTATGTGCATATTGTAGAGTCAGTATGTGTGTCGTTCTCTTATATGCACATAGTTAGATTCCGAATCTGAATCGAGTTGTTTGTAGATAACTAATCCTAGTTAGCACATCTCTGGTGTGTAAATAACAGACATTTCCTTGGTTGGAAGTGGAGCAATGATCGTTGGATATATGTTTATCTTCTTCTGAAAAGAATGCTTTCTTTGTTCGTCTTGAATATTTGTTTATATTCTGATAAGTGATAATAACTTGTATCCATTTCAAGCATTTTTCATGCACAAGTAAAAGCAAGACAACATTTATTGCACATTGTGGCAGTGGTGCAATTTTCTTTTGTTAGGTTGGTTTTGGACTGATGTAAAATTATTTCGTTTAATAGAAACCTCTCATATACATTCGGCCACGTTATTTCGTTAAGAAAAGTATATAGGCGTCTAGGCGATAGTAAACGTGTCCTTCAGCATAGTTAACCAAGTGGAGAAACATAAACAAATTAAAGGTAATCAAATATAACTAAAATGTATTTCCTGTCACCTTTTTCTTTTGTAGTCTCTTTTCACGATTTATGTCCTTAGCGTAGCACTACCATCTATGCATTAAATGAAAAAGATACGATTGCGTATGAGTCCAATAATCTTGGCTGAGGTTAAGTTTTTGGATGACATTTGGTATTCTTATGACAACTAATCATATACTTAAAGTCTTATAGGAGGATTGTGCCTACTTGATCTCTATATATATGGCATTGACAAAGATTAGTGATTTAATTTGCGCCACTTGTTGCAATTATCCCAAGTTTAGATTTGATGTAATTGGCTCACACCCCAATCGCCTCGAGTGCTGGCTGCGATTACATGTTCAAATGGCATATAGAATATGTGCATTCATTATCTAAAAGTAATTTAATCAATATTGAAATAATTTTGTTGGCTTTTATATATGTATGTTAGTAACTATGCATGTGAGTTCTACTAGCTGGCTAGTAAACTTGTTCTTCATAGCGTGGAGACTAAAGCTTTCATTAGAAAGTGGAAAAGCCGAATAAATTATATATTACTTTCACATTGTCGTGACAAATAAATGAGATGTAATTACTAATAACACAAAGCCAACTGCTTCTCAAGAGTTTTTAATATTGACGTCATTTTATATCAAGATATAAATATCTACTTTCTTCTTTAAGGGTCTTCTTCGCATGATGCAGTGTTGATGAGTTTCAACCTCAATAAAAACATATATATTGTTAACTAAATATAGAATACTAGCAAGATTTTACTAAGATACTTTGAATATTATTAAAATATTATTAGAGTTGTTAGTAGTTGGGAGTTAAGTTAGTAATAGCTCATAGTTAGTAGATGAATATTTATGAGATTAGTTGAAAGTATCTTTATAAATAGCATGACTTTTATATCATATAAAACAACTTCAACACAACAACTTCATATATAATATTATCTTCTTATTCTGCTCTTCTTCTCGCAGAAATTCAACAAATATTGTCTAGAATGATAAAATAAATAAATAAATAAAAGTAAATTTGTTTATAGGAGAGGAAACAGACATCTTCGCGAATAGCGGACTGGAGTACCAAAATGGGAGTTTTTTTTTTTTAAAGGGAAAAGCTCAGTATACAAGCGATTAGGGCTTGTAACTATTACAAGTTTATTAATGCCTAATCCACCAAAACGTGTTGCAACTCTTACGTCACTTACACGCGTTTTATTCATGCCGTTTTACGTTTTTTTTTGTGCCTCTTTTTCTTCTTCTTCTTTCTCCGTGCTTCCTCTTCTTCTTCCTCTTCCTCTTCCTCTTCTTCTCCTTCTTCTTCTTTCTCTGTGTCTCTTTTTTTTCTCTTCCTCCCTCTTTTTTTTATTGAAATTTCTTCTCCTCTTTTCGTTTTCTCTTTCTCCTTCATCAAAATCACTAGAAAAAACGAAGAAATATTATTCAAGGTACGTTTCTTGTCTTCTCTTTCTCCTTCTTCTTCTTCTTCTTCTTCTTGCTACACGTTCTTCTTACTCTTTCTGTTCTTCTTCTTCATTTACGTGCTTTTCTCTCTGTTTTCTTTTTTCGTTATTCTCGATTTCTATTATTTTTTGACATCAAGCTCTGAAATCGTTTTTGAAGAAGAAGAAGTAGCAGAAGATGAGGAGGAGAAAGAGAAAGAGTTCTGAATTATGCATGATTTTGGGTGTATTTTCTTAAATCCTTTGGGTGTATTTTCTGTAATCTTTTGGGTGTATTTCTATAATCGTTTGGGTGAATTCCTGTAACCGTTTGGGTGTATTTCTATAATCTCTTGGGTGTATTTTATGTAATCGTTTGGGTGTATTTCTGTAATCTCTTGGGTGTATTTTATGTAATCGTTTGGGTGTATTTCTGTAATGCCTGCCATTTTTCCTGAAATGAAAAATACACCCATAGATATCAGTAAGATACACCCATAGATATGAGTCAGATACACCCATAGATATCAGTCAGATATCACTCAAATACACCCAAATGATTACAGAAATACACCCAAAGGATTACAGAAAATACACCAAAACGGTTACAAGAATTCACCCAAAGGGTTACAGAAAATACACCCAAAGGATTTAAGAAAATACACCCAAAATTCGTTGAAGTACATCTTATGCATAATTCAGAACTCTTTCTCTTTCTCCTCCTCATCTTCTGCTGCTTCTTCTTCTTCAAAAACGATTTTACCATGTAAAATTAAAAAAAAAACAAGAAAACAGAGAGAAAAGACGTAAATGAAGAAGAAGAAGAAGAAAACGAGGAAGAAGAACGTGCAGAAATGAAAGAAAAGGAGAAGAAGAAGAGTAAGAGAAAGAAGAACGTGCAACAAGAAGAAGAAGAAATTCATAAACCATGAAAATCGAAAAAAACGAAAAAGAAGAAGAAGAAGAAGAAGAAGAAGAAGAAGAAGAAGAAGAAGACGAAGAGGAAGAGGAAGAGAAAGAGGAAGAGGAAGAAGAAGAAGACGAAGAGGAAGAAGAAGAAGAAAAGAAGAAGAAGAAGAAGAAGAAGAGGAAGAGGAAGAGGAAGAAGAAGAAGATGAAGAGGAACCGTTTGAGTGGGGCGCGTGTAGTTACGTTCCATTCAAAATGAGTTAGTGCGCGTGTTAATAAAGTTTGGGCTAATAACTTGTAAAACTTGTACAATCTTTTTACTTGTATGTGTAGCAGGCCTCTTTTTTAAATTATATATATAAAGAATGTTAGAGACTTATCAAAATTTATTAGTTTTTAATATAAAAAGAATTCAATAAAAAAGTGTCCAACCATTTTAAAATTAAATTGCTTCTTCCTCTTCTATCATTATTATTATTAACATGGTCATCATATATATATATATATATATATATATATATATATATATATATATATATATAAAACTTTTTTATACATTTTTAATACACATTTCTTTAGGTGTCCAAATATTTTAAAATTAAGTATTTAACTAAATTACAGCACACTTCTTTTTTGAAAGTATGTATATATATGCTACAACTGCTTTTTTTTCTTTCTCCTCCTCTTCTTTATTTTTCATTATCATTTATTGATGTCGTCTTCTTCAATAACATCATCATCGTCATCTCTGTCGTCGTCATCATTTTCTTCTCTTGTTTTTCTTCAATACTTGTTTGATTTTTTTCATCGTCTTCTATCATTATCATCACCATCATAGTTGTCATCTTCTTTAAGCAAATAAAAGCACAAAAAATTTTATTCACACCATAGAAATTTTGATGCATAGTACAAAATTTTTTAAAAGACCACATACTTAGAGTATTAACACTCAACCAATAAAATACACCCAACACAAAATTTTAGTACACAATATATAAATTTTTTAAATTTTGGTGCACAATACAAAATTTTTTAAAAGACTATATGTTTAAAAGATTGACATTTAACTAAAGAAATTTTTGGCACACTTAACAGAAATTTTTAAAAAACCACATGTTCGTGCAAGGATACTCGTCTCCGTGCTATACGTCGGACTCTAGGTGTTACTGAGGAGATGACCGGGTTTGCGACGAGGAGCACCTTGCTTGAACACGGACCGAGCGGGGTACCTACAAAAAGGACTCCGATGCTCAAATTAGTAAAAAATATTTTTCAATATACGAGTACCAGAACGAAATACTAGTGTGTGTAGTCTAAATGCCTTTGGTGATTTCAGCAGTTGCCATTTTATAGACTTTTTGGGTTGAATCCATTTAGTGATTTGTTGGAGTGAATCCCGGTTTGGGCTGAGATTCTTGGGTGGTTATTGTTATTGTGTTTATCCGCTGCCTACCTGCTTCTTTAACGTGGCCGAGGTATAGGGTGTAGGTTCTGATTTTGTAAGGTGCAGTACACAGCCCCCAAGCTTAACTTGCCTGGGTTTTTATTTTTAGCAAGTTGAGCTTAAGTCAACCTATATCTCGGTTTTGGCAGCCCCCAAGCTCAACGCTGCGTTTTGTTAGGTCTTGTGGTTTGCAATCTGTAATTTTTGAAAAGATGGTTTAATGATTAATGATTGGATTCAAAGGGGTGTTTTTTTTCCCTTTTTTAGGAAAACGTGTTGTAGTTACTTCACTTAATGACTGCATCTGAACCATTTTTGACCCCTGGTTCCTTAGCGGTTTGTCTTTTTACTTTTCCACTTAGTTAGTGGGTTGTAATAGGCTTTTACTGTTTCTTTCTCTTGGAAAATCTCAAAAAGTCACTCCTTTTTACTCAAATTTTGACCGAAAATGACTTCCAAAGGTTAGAATTTTCTTCTACTCTTTCTCTATATCTTGTCGTAGTTTAGTGTGTAATGGAAAAGGAAAATTTGAAGAAAAAGCAGAAAGTTGTTGAGGTTAAAAAAGATTATCTTTATTATTGGGTACATGACGATGTTAAGACCCGTGCTTCTTCGTACTGTAGTTCTGATTCTCTTCGAGAGCTTCATGCCATGAAATTGACTAAGGATGATTCTAATGTTGCTATCGAACTTCTGCCCTGCTCGAGTGAGGATAGGGTTTGTGAGCGTAGGGGAGATTGGGGGTACTTCTATATGTATTCTCCTTGTTTATCTGAGTTGTATATTAGGTTTCCTTTTTCTTCTTTTGAATGTGACGTCTTGACTCAGCTGAATTGTGCCCCTTCGCAACTACACCTGAATTCGTGGGTGTTCCTAAAGGCGTACTAGTGTTTGATGGATTTTCTTGAATATTCTCCTTCTCTTGGGTTTTTCTTTTCTCTGTTTCAGTCCAAGGGAGTTCGAAAGGGTTTATGGGTTTGTTTGAATAGCTTTTCTGGTCGTTCTATATTCCTTCTTTATAAGTCTTCTTTTAAAAATTTCAAATTCCTATTCGTCAAAGTCCGATCTGTAGAAACTGAATACCCTTTTTATCTTGATGATGAGTTGATAGAGATGTATCCGCTTTATTGGTGTTCCGAGCCTATGTAAGTTCTCGAGGCTTATAGGACCGAGGAGGAGGATTTAGTTATTGACTTTTTGGTAAAAAAATTTTGCCACTGGAGAGTGCCTTTCGATCTCTGAGATGTTGAATTTTGAAAAAGAGAATGATAGGGAGGGGTTGAGGACGTGTGTGTATATATATATATATATATATATATATATATATATAATATATAGTATTAGTCTATTGTTTGATAATTGATGTTTGTTTGTGCTTGTTTGTAGGAGGACGGGTTCCGCATCTAACGTCGTCCAGGCTTCAGTCTTTCCTTGATAAGAAAAAGGAGAAAGGTGTGAGTACCTCTGTGTTTCCGAAGACTGGTGAGGAGGGTGTTGCTTTCTCTACTGCGCAGCCAGTTTCTTCAAAAAGAAAAAGGGACGAGTCTGACAATTCTTTGGAGGTGCTGTCTGAAGGGGGTAAAGCTCCTGCCGAGGTTTCAACCTCGGTTTTTTATCATCAACATAAACTCCATGTTTTCATTCCTGGGGCGAATGCTCATTCTTTGTGGAGTGATCAATTTTCCCTGGCCGAGCTCTCTGAGAGGGCTTCCCAATTTTCTGGGGACATGGTGCTTACCCGCCGTGCCGGGGTGGAAGCCTTAGGTAAATATGTTCAGGTAATTTTCGACTCTCTTTTTCTTCCCTCTCCTCTCTTTTTTTTGTTTGGGTTTAATATTACCCTGTCAGTTTGTTGCTGCTCGTCTACTGTGTGTTAGTCGTACCACCGAATTTCTTGGGGCCGAGCAACAGGTTGATGTTGATAAGTTTGCTGCTCTAGAGCGTTTGGTGAAAGAGAATGAGGGGGTTATTATTGACATTACAACTAAAATGAAGGAGAAGGAAGATGCTGTTACCGATATTGCTGCGAAGTTGAAGGAGAAGGAGCAGGAAATATGTCATCTTCAGGATCAGATTCAGACTCTTCAGGCCGAGATAAGGGATAATGACAAGACAAAAGGTGAGATGATTGCCCGTATTCATGAGCTGGAGGATCAAGGTATAGAAATGTTTACCTCGGGGTTTGATCGAGCTGTTTCTCAGGTGTCGCTGTTTGTTCCCGGGTTTGATATTCGTCAATTTGATGTGACGAAGATAGTTATTAATGGAGAGTTAGTTCAAGATGAGGCTGGCGATGATCATGATGAGAATGTTCCACCGCCTATTTGATATCTTGGTAGAAAGTAGTTTGGATTTGTATTTTGTTTTTTGAAAAACTTGTCAGTTTTTGTTCCAACGTTAATGATTGATTGTCTGAACTATGGTTTCGGAATGGCTTTGCTATGTTATGCTATATGATTCCAACGTTTATACCTTGTTGGTTCGTAATATGTTTAGAATATGACTGCATAGTATAGTAAATGTATGCTTTTATTCATATGTAATTGTTCCTCATGTTTGAGGTTTGTAGGATGGTCGGCCTCGTTAAAACCTACCCGAGTAAACCTTCCTTAGGGAAAAACCTCGTGGCTAGGAAAAAGAGTACCTGGCCATCCTGCTTCTTACAACATCATGATTAGCTATAGTAGTATTTAAGTGACGAAATATTCCATGTATCTGGTAAGGCTGTTCCGTTCAATGTCTCTAAGCAGTAGGCACCTCTTCCGATTACTTTGGCGATCCAAAAAGGTCCTTCCCATGTTGCTGCTAACTTTCCATGGCCTGGTGACTTCCTAATATCTTCTAGTTGTCTGAGCACTAGGTCTCCTTGTTTAAGGATCCTTGGTTTTACTTTCTTGTCGTACTGACGCTTCATAGCTAGTTGCATTGACTTTTGTCTTAGCTCTGTGTAATTGCGTTCTTCCTCAACGACGTCAATTTCGGCACGCCGAGATTGTTCATTGGCACTCTCATTGAAGTGTTCGGTCCTGGTCGAGCCTTGGCTGATTTCCAAAGGGATTACGCACTTTGTTCCGTACACTAAGCGAAAAGGGCTTTCTTTTGTCGTGGTTTGAGGAGTTATGTTATAACTCCACAGTATTTCTGGTATAAGTTCGGCCCAGCAACCTTTATCCTCGGTCAATTTTTTCTTAAGGGTCTGCAAAATCACTTTATTAGCTGCCTCTGTGAGCCCATTGGTATGTGGGTGCTCGACAGAGGAAAAATGGTGTCTTATATTCATGTTAGTTAAGAACGAGGTGATTTTTTTTATCACTAAATTGCCTGCCGTTATCGGAAATAATTTCTCTTGGTAAACTACATCTACAAATAATAAATTTCCAAATAAATTTTTGTACCTTGTCCGAGGTGATTTTTCCAAGTGGTTATGCTTATATCCACTTTGTGAAGTAATCAATAGCCACCAAAAGGAACTTTACCTGGCCTGGCGATGTTGGGAATGGTCCGAGGATGTCCATGCCCCACTTGTGGAATGGCCAGCTGGCGTCGGACATATGCAACGTCTCGGCTGGACTGTGTATTAGTGGCGAGCATTTTTGACACGAATCGCATTTTCAAACCTTGTTCGTGCAGTCCGACCTTAAGGTCGGCCAATAGTAGTCTGGGCGCAAGATTTTTGCTGTCAGGCTTCTGCCTCCGATATGGTGTCCGCAAATACCTTCATGGACTTCGTCGACTGCTGCTCTTGCGTCATCTCCTGCGAGGCATTTAAGTAGTGGTTGGAAAAAACCACGTCTGTATATATGATCTCCTATTAGGGTGTAATTGGTTGCTTTTCTTTTGAAAGATGTCGGATTGCCTTCTGGCACTACTCCTGTCTTTAGGTATTGTATTATGGGGGTTCGCCAATCTCCTTCCCGTGACACATATAAAACATACTGCATATCTAGGCTAGATTTCGTTAGTGTGAGATGTACCAGATTTTCTAAGTGTTTGTCATCTCTATATGTTGCTAGCTTTGATAGTATATCTGCTCTGCTATTTTGTTCTCGGGGTATATTCGTTATTTCAAATGTTTGAAAACTTTTTATCATGTTTTTAGTAATATGTAAGTATTCTTCCAAGAGGGGATCTTTAGTTTGGAAGTTACCGGTTACCTGTTGTACTACGAGTAAGGAATCACAATATACTTGCAAGCTTGGCACTTGAATTTCTTTTGCGAGTCTTAGTCCCGCTAATAACGCCTCATACTCGGCTTGGTTGTTTGTTGCCTGGAACAGAAATTTTATTGATTGCTCGGCGTATACCCCTGTTTTGTATTTTAGCAGTATTCCTGCTCCGCATCCGTTGTCATTGGATGCTCCATCTACATATAATTCCCATGGCTCGGCTTCCTCTACTTCATTGGTGAATTCGGAGATAAAATCGGCCAGGGCTTGGGCCCTGGGGGATCCTATGGACTGATAAGTAATGTCGAATTCTGAGAGTTTGACCGACCATTTTGTGAGTCTTCCTGCTAGGTCAGGTTTTGCTAGGATTTGTCGAAGCGTTTGATTGATTCAAACTATAATTCGGTATCCTTGAAAATAATGTCGTAGCCTCCGATCTGTGGTAATTAGTCCGAATGCTAATTTCTCTATCATTGGGTATATCGTCTCAGCACCCTATAGGACTTTACTTACAAAGTATATTGGGTGTTGTTCTTTTTCGTTATTTGTTACAAGTACCGAACTGATTGTGTTAGTTGAAATTGAAAGGAATAGATGTAAAGGCTTACCTTGTTCCGGCTTTTTCAATATGGGTGGTGACCCTAAGGCATTTTTGAATTTTGTGAAAGCTTCTTCACATTCCTCTATCTAGATGAATTGATCGGACTTTTTAAGGTGTTGAAGAAGTGATATGATTTTTCTGCTGCTGCTGGCAAGAAGCAGGAAAGAGCTGCTAACTGACCTGTTAGCTGTTGAACCTCTTTCTTATTCCAAGGAGATTGCATGTTGATTACTGTGAGACAGGGTTTGCCTCTATCCCCCTGTTGGTTAATAGGAAGCCGAGGAACTTTCCTCATTGTACTCCGAAGGCGCACTTTTCTGGATTCAATCCCATATTGTGTTTTCTGAGCTGTTCGAATACCTCGGTCAGGTCGTCCTTGTGCTGTTCCTCCGAGGTTGACTTTACTACCATGTCGTCTACATATATTTCAATGTTTCTTCCGATCTGTTCTTTGAACACTTTGTCCATTAGCTGTTGATATGTTGCCCCCGAGTTTTTTAGCCCAAAGAGCATGACTTTGTAACAGAAGTTCCCTTGATCGGTGACGAATGTTTTTTTTTCTTCGTCTCCCGGATGCATGAGAATTTGATTATAACTTGAGTAGGTATCCATGAAGCTAAGTACTGGGAAACCTGAGGTGTCATCTACTAGCCTGTCTATGTTGGGCAGAGGGTAACCGTCTTTGGGGCATGCTTTGTTTAAGTCGATAAAGTCTACGCACATGCGCCACTTTTCCGAGCTTTTTCACACCATTATGACGTTTGCTAGCCATGCTGAAAATCGTAGTTCCCGGATAAACCCTGCCTCCAGGAGCTTTATTGTTTCTGCCTCGGCTGCCTTTCTCCTTTAGTCTCCAAAGTTTCTTTTCTTTTGTCGTATAAGTCGGGTATTGGGGTTGACTGCCAACCTATGGCAGATAAAATTGGGGTCGATACCAGGCATGTCCGCCGGTCTCCATGCAAAAAGGTCGGCGTTTGTCTTTAGTATTGTGATAAGGTCGTCCTTCTGTCCTGCAATGAATGTGGATCCTATGTTAGTGAATTGTTCTTCCTGACCTAATTGTACCTTTTCAAGGTCATCCGTTGGCGTGGGACGACTTTCGTCACTTCGAGGGTCCAGTTCGGCCAGAGTTGGTATATTTTTCGAGTTGTACACCGTGTGTATCCGAGGTGTTTCTTCCTTCTTGACTGCTTTGAGGCTTGCATTGTAGCATTGTCTTGCCTCCTTGTGGTCGACGTATACCATCCCTACTGCGTTATCCTACAAAGAAAATTTCACACAAAGATGAATTGTTGAAACAATGGCTCCAAAGGCGTTCAGTGATGGATGCCCTAGGATGATATTATAAAGGCTGGGGCAATCAACCACTAGGAATTGAATGTATAGTGTTTTATTGTTTGTAGATTCTCCAATTGTTGTTCTCAGCCAAATATACCCTGATACCGATACCTTTTCTCCAGAGAACCCTACCAATTCTCTGGCTGACGGTTGTAGTGCGTTGTCGCTGAAGTGCATCTTTTTGAAGGTTGAGTAGAACAAGACATCGGCACTGCTTCCTGGATCGAGCAGGACCTTTTTTATTATTAACTCTCCCATGTGGACTGAGATGACAACAGGGTCGTCTAAGTTCGGGCAGGTTATTTTGAAATCGGCCACGCTGAAGTCGATGCGGGAGGTCGGAACCGACGTCTGTCGTATCGGACGAGATCCTTCCATCGTCATCATTGCTCGATAGCTTCTTTTCCTTACTGAAGTGGTATTTTTGCCGCCAGCGAAGCCTCCTGAAATGTAATTGATTATCCCCTTGGATGGGGGTGTTACGACTTCTTTTTGCTTGTTTTCTCTTTCTACTTCTCTTTCTGTGTCGTGTTGCTTTCTTGACGAGATATATTTATCTAAAAGTCCTTGTCTTGCCAACCTTTCAAGCAGATCTTTTGCCACCACACACTCGTCTGTTGTATGATCGAACTTTTGATGGAAAGCACAGTGTTTGCTTCGATCCACATACTTTTGATCTTGGTATGACCCTACTCTGATAGGTGGTTTGATCAGTTTGTTGTGCAGAATTTTCTTGATTATGTCCTCCCTTTTTGTGTTGAATTTTGTGTATGAGTCGAACTTCGGCGCTAGTTTGAATGGTTTTTGGGGGTCTTTACTTGTAGGTCAGTGTGGCCTTTCCTCTTCTTTTTTGGTTGGCCTTTTGCTTCTTCTGGCCACCCTGAGCTCTTCAATTTCAATTTGACCCTGGGCTTTTTCTCGAAACTCCTCCAGCATTTTCGGTTTTGCCATTGCTATTGCTTCCTGGAATTTTTCGGGACAGAGTCCGCTTTTGATGGCGTGTAGCTGCACTTCGTAGTTAAGATTGGGGATTTGCATAGCTACTTCTGTGAACCGCATCATGTACTCCTTTAAGCTTTCATGTTGTTCCTGTTTGATCGTGCCGAGATAGTTCGAGTCTCGCACGTAGATTTTGGATGCTGCAAAATGATTTATAAATAATTTGGCAAACTCTTCAAAGCTTGATATAGATCCTGCAGGTAAGTTAGAAAACCATAATAAAACAGCTCCATCTAAGAAGGTTGGAAAAGATAGGCACAAGATGGGATCGAAGTCACTATTGAGAAACATCCGTTGGCGTGGGACGACTGTCATCACTTCGAGGATCCAGTTCGACCAGAGTTGGTATTTTTTTCTAGTTGTACACCGTGTGTATCCGAGGTATTTCTTCCTTCTTGACTGCTTTGAGGCTTGCGTTGTAGCATTGTCTTGCCTCCTTGTGGTCGACATATATCGTCCCTACTGCGTTATCCTGCAAAGAAAATTTTACACAAAGATGAATTGTTGAAACAATGGCTCCAAAGGCGTTCAGTGATGGACGCCCTAGGATGATATTATAAGGGCTGGGGCAATCAACCACTAGGAATTGAATGTATAGTGTTTTATTGTTTGGAGATTCTCCAACTGTTGTTTTTAGCCAAATATACCCTGATACCGATACCTTTTCTCTAGACAACCCTACCAATTCTCCAGGTGACGATTGTAGTACGTTGTCGCTCAAGTGCATCTTTTTGAAGGTTGAGTAGAACAAGACATCGGCGCTGCTTCCTGGATCGAGCAGGACCTTTTTTATTATTAACTCTCCCATGTGGACTGAGATGACAACAGGGTCGTCTAAGTTCGGGCAGGTTGTTTTGAAATCGGCCGCGCTGAAGTCGATGTGGGAGGTCGGAACCGACGTTTGTCATACCGGATGAGATCCTTCCATTGTCATCATTGCTCGGTAGCTTCTTTTCCTTGCTGAAGTGGTATTTTTGCCGCTAGCGAAGCCTCCTGAAATGTAATTGATTATCCCCTTGGATGGGGGTGTTACGACTTGTTTTTGCTTGCTTTCTCTTTCAACTTCTCTTTCTGTGTCGTGTTGCTTTCTTGACGAGATATATTTGTCTAAAAGTCCTTGTCTCGCCAACCTTTCAAGCAGATCTTTTGCCACCACACACTCGTCTATTGTATGACCGAACTTTTGATGGAAAGCACAGTGCTTGCTTCGATCCACATACTTTTGATCTTGGTATGACCCTGCTCTGATAGGTGGTTTAATCAGTTTGTTGTGAAAAATTTCCTTGATTATGTCCTCCCTTTTTGTGTTCAATTTTGTGTACGAGTCGAACTTCGGCGCTAGTTTGAATGGTTTTCGGGGGTCTTTACTTGTAGGTCGGTGTGGCCTTTCCTCTTCTTTTCTGGTCGGCCTTTTGTTTCTTCTGGCCTCCCTGAGCTCTTCAATTTCAATTTGACCCTGGGCTTTTTCTCGGAACTCCTCCAGAATTTTCGATTTTGCCACTGCTATTGCTTCACGGAATTTTCCGGGACAGAGTTCGCTTTTGATGGCGTGTAGCTGCACTTCAGAGTTAAGATCGGGGATTTGCATAGCTGCTTCTGTGAACCGCATCATGTACTCCTTTAAGCTTTCATGTTGTTCCTATTTGATCGTGATGAGATAGTTCGAGTCTCGCACGTAGATTTTGGATGCTGCAAAATAATTTATAAATAGTTTGGCAAACTCTTCAAAGCATGATATAGATCCTGCAGGTAAGTTAGAAAACCATAATAAAGCAGCTCCATCTAAGAAGGTTGGAAAAGATCGGCACAAGATGGGATCGAAGTCACTATTGAGAAACATCATTGATTCAAATTTTTCGAAGTCACTATTGGGACGACTGTCGTCACTTCGAGGGTCCAGTTCGGCCAGAGTTGGTATATTTTTTGAGTTGTACACCGTGTGTATCCGAGGTGTTTCTTCCTTCTTGACTACTTTGAGGCATGCATTGTAGCATTGTCTTGCCTCATTGTGGTCGATGTATATCGTCCCTACTGTGTTATCCTGCAAAGAAAATTTCACACAAAGATGAACTGTTGAAACAATGGCTCCAAAGGCATTCAGTGATGGACGCCCTAGGATGATATTATAAGGGCTGGGGCAATCAACCACTAGGAATTGAATGTATAGTGTTTTATTGTTTGGAGATTCTCCAATTGTTGTTCTCAGCCAAATATACCTGATACCGATACCTTTTCTCCAGAGAACCCTACCAATTCTCTGGGTGACGATTGTAGTGCGTTGTCGCTGAAGTGCATCTTTTTGAAGGTTGAGTAGAACAAGACATCGACGCTGCTTCCTGGATCGAGCAGGACCTTTTTTATTATTAACTCTCCCATGTGGACTGAGATGACAACAGGGTCGTCTAAGTTCGGGCAGGTTGTTTTGAAATCGGCCGCGCTGAAGTCGATGCGGGAGGTCGGAACCGACGTTTGTCGTACCGGACGAGATCCTTCCATCGTCATCATTGCTCGATAGCTTCTTTTCCTTGCTGAAGTGATATTTTCACCGCCAGCGAAGCCTCCTGAAATGTAATTGATTATCCCCTTGGATGGGGGTGTTACGACTTGTTTTTGCTTGCTTTCTCTTTCTACTTCTCTTTCTGTGTCGTGTTGCTTTCTTGATGAGATATATTTGTCTAAAAGTCCTTGTCTCGCCAACCTTTTCAAGCAGATCTTTTGCCACCACACACTCGTCTGTTGTATGACCGAACTTTTGATGGAAAGCACAGTGCTTGCTTCGATCCACATACTTTTGATCTTGGTATGACCCTGCTCTGATAGGTGGTTTGATCAGTTTGTTGTGTAGAATTTCCTTGATTATATCCTCCCTTTTTGTGTTGAATTTTGTGTGCGAGTCGAACTTCGGCGCTAGTTTGAATGGTTTCCGGGGGTCTTTACTTGTTGGCCGGTGTGGCCTTTCCTCTTCTTTTTTGGTCGACCTTTTGCTTCTTCTGGCCTCCCTGATCTCTTCAATTTCAATTTGACCCTGGGCTTTTTCTCGGAACTCCTCCAGCGTTTCCGATTTTGCCACTGCTGGCGTGTAACTGCACTTCGGGGTTAAGATCAGAGATTTGCATAGCTGCTTCTGTGAACCGCATCATGTACTCTTTTAAGCTTTCATATTGTTCCTGTTTGATCGTGCTGAGATAGTTCGAGTCTCGCACGTAGATTTTGGATGCTGCAAAATGATTTATAAATAATTTGGCAAACTCTTCAAAGCTTGATATAGATCCTGCAGGTAAGTTAGAAAACCATAATAAAGCAGCTCCATCTAAGAAGGTTGGAAAAGATCGGCACAAGATGGGATCGAAGTCACTATTGAGAAACATCATTGATTCAAATTTTGTAACATGGATTTTAGGATCTCCGATCCCCTTGTACAGTGTTAGGGTCATTGAAAGTGTAAAATTTTTAGATATTTTAAAGCTCATTATTTCTTCGGAAAAGGGATTAGTCCGTCGTCTTGCTTTTTTGGGGTTGGTTTCCACCGTCTTTGCGTTTGATTCTGATTGACGCTCCTCATGCTGATCGGTATTTGCTTTCTTGTTGGTCTTCTGCTCGTCATTGTTCTGCATTGCTGCCAACAGTTCGGCCATTCGCTGGTTTTCCGCGAGCAAGGCAGAATTTGCAGCTAATAGGTCAACGTTGGTCGGATTGGTCGAGAGAGTTACCAAATGGTCCGTCATGGTTCAGTTCCTGAAAGGAAAGAAAATACAAGGCCAATGTGAAATTGTTAGCTCGGAAAAAACTAGAAGGTGAGGCTTTTTGCCCCACAGTGGGTGCCAAATGTTCGTGCAAGGATACTCGTCTCTGTGCTATACGTCGGACTCCAGGTGTTACTGAGGAGATGACCGGGTCTGCGACGAGGAGCACCTTGCTTGAACACGGACCGAGTGAGGTACCTGCAAAAAGAACTCCGATGTTCAAGTTAGTAAAGAATATTTTCAATATACTAGTACCAGAACGAAATACTAGTGTGAGTAGTCTAGATGCCTTTGGTGATTTTACAGTTGCCGTTTTATAGACTTTTTGGATTGAATCCGTTTAGTGATTTGTTGGAGTGAATCCTGGTTTGGGCCGAGATTTTTGGATGGTTATTGTTATCGTGTTTATCCGCTACCTACCTGCTTCTTTAACGTGCTAACGTGGCCGAGATATAGGATGTAGGTTCTGATTTTGTAGGATACAGTACACCACATATCCAAAATATTGACTCACTTAATCAATAAATTAAAAAAAATGTGTGCTGTAAATAAAAGTTTTATATTATGCGCAAATTTTTTTATATTATATTTACAAGTTTTTTTATTTTGTAAAAAAATTTCTATGCTAAAAAATGCAAATAACAAAAAACAGTGACATATAGACGTACCTTTTATTAATTTAATTAAATTTAATTATAAAAAAATTGTACATGTAATATTATTGAATTTTTTTATCTTCTTTTTGTACTTACAAAATTTTTATGTAATTTTTACAGAAATCTATATATACAAATTAACAGTCAGTTATATTAAATTATTTAATATTTTTATTTGTTATTTTGACGTTAAAAACATTTCATATAAATCGTCATTTATCTTATTTTATTTTATTGTATCCAACGCAATCCGTAATCATTATCTATGATCATATTCTTGATCATGGGATACTCTCAAAATTCTCAAATCTGAGTACGGTGATGTTTCTGTACAAGGATCTCGATTAAGTCAAGCGGTGGCATGTGTAATCCTATGAAACAATACACTTGGACTTCTACTTTCTTTCATCCTTTTTTATTCTAATCTTAAATCAAAGGTCGCTAAAGTGGACCTGATACACTTTGAAGTATAATATTATTATTATTATTTTGTGTGCCTAGCTACTTTCACTATATAGAATATACTATATAGTGTCAAAATAAAGTACTCAATCATAGATAATAATTAATCCTCCTTTATAAATACATGAGGTAGGAATCAAGGAAATCAAAACCTACATCATCGTTATTATCATGGCTTCTTACTCTGTATCATGTTTCTTCGGTGCAAGTGCGACTTCAAATCGCTGGCAAATAAAGCTCTCCCAACCTTAAGCCAAGATAAGATTGCAGTGCTTTAAGGACAATGGTAATTAATACATATATTCTTGTACTCGCTACTCAATCTATCAATCCTTAACAAGATGTGTTCATGAGTTGAAATTATTCATCCTTGATAAAAGCAAATTAATTCAAGGGGAAAAAACAAATTAAAGATTCAAGATCATGACTCGCAAACACAGCAAAACGATTTTATATTATATATTAATTTATTTCTGTTCTTGTTAACAAAAATTTATTATTATCAACAAATGATATATTTTTTCATTTTATGATACCATATCAAATATCAGAGTTTATTTTTTACAAAAAAACATGTTTTATTTTGTGATTGTTTTGGCAGATAAGCCAGCAGACATTGTTGATGCAAATTTGAGTGTTTTGAGGGCAAGAATTGAAGAATTGAAGAAAAGGGATGGTGGGTGGAACTATAACAAGCTGAATAATAATGAATACGAGGTTTCAAGGTATAAGAGAAATTCAAAAATAGTAACAGAATACGTAGAGATGTTGGGTATGGCATGTGGTGCAATTGGACTCGTCTTTCTCATTGGTTCTATTAGCATCTACCTTGTGTCCCTTCTTGTTTATATATCAAAATGAATCACTTAGCTTGTTTCTTCTTCTACCTACCAAACATCAAATATATCATGGATCATCTTTAATTTGTCTTTTTCTATCTACATGGATGTCTTTGTTTCAAATTGAAATTTGAATGTGTATATATATCTAAGTGTTCTCCCTTCCCCGTGCATAAGTTGAAGAAACTAATAATACTCTCAAACAAGCGTGTTTCTCAGGCGGTGATGATCATCAATAACTGCAATTCTCTAAGATCCAAGAAGAATAAAATATTATTAAATAATAAAAAAAAGTAATCATAGAGTCGAATTTCATTTTGATACATGATTCAAATGTCCGTGATATAAAAAGATTAAATATTATTTAAAAATTATTAATTTACTTTGATATACTTTAATTTTTAGTTATTTAATCATTGGATTGGATTTTATGTTTATAAGTTTTAGAATATTTTTTTATTATGACTTAATAAAAAATGATAAGTATCTTCTTAGTTATTGTAGTTATAGTATTCTGTGGTTAGAAATTTGAATTTTTTTATTTCGTAGTAAAATCATGATGTAGATAAATAAAATTGAATGGATTTTTCTCTTATTGTATTGAAAAAATTGGATAGAAGGTTGATGAGTTCTTCCGATTTAATTTATAAATTATGATGTGTATAAGTGAGATTGAAGAATTTTTTTAAAAAAAATTAGTAAAAATTATAGTAAACCAACTCCCTCTATTCAATTTTAATTTTTTTATTTTTATTTTTATTTTGTTGTATTTTTTATTTTATTTAAATTTTTATCTTTTATTTATCTTATCACATTTATTTTCACAATATAAAATAAAATATTATTTTTACGAAATAATGGAGATCCGAGGTTAAATAATACTATAGAAATGCTTGCAACATTTGCTAGATTAATAATAAACTTCTTGTCACAAAAAAAAAAAACTAAAAACAGACAAAAATCATTGGATCCATGCCCTTGAGTTTAATTACAGATAAGTTTAAGAAATCAACTACCACCACGGCAGCATTTTTCATCTGAAACAATATTTAAAAAAATATTATCTAAGAATTAAAAAGAGTTGTCTTTGAGTAACATTTTTAGATCTAAAAGTAATTTAATCAATATTGAAATAATTTTGTTGGCATTTATATATGTATGTTAGTAACTATGCATGTGAGTTCTACTAGCTGGCTAGTAAACTTGTTCTTCATAGCGTGGAGACTAAAGCTTTCATTAGAAAGTGGAAAAGCCGAATAAATTATATATTACTTTCACATTGTCGTGACAAATAAATGAGATGTAATTACTAATAACACAAAGCCAACTGCTTCTCAAGAGTTTTTAATATTGACGTCATTTTATATCAAGATATAAATATCTACTTTCATCTTTAAGGGTCTTCTTCGCATGATGCAGTGTTGATGAGTTTCAACCTCAATAAAAACATATATATTGTTAACTAAATATAGAATTTTAGCAAGATTTTACTAAGATAGTTTGAATATTATTAAAATATTATTAGAGTTGTTAGTAGTTGGGAGTTAAGTTAGTAATAGCTCGTAATTAGTAGATGAATATTTATGAAATTAGTTGAAAATATTTGTATAAATAGCATGACTTTTATATCATGTAAAACAACTTCAACACAACAACTTCATATATAATATTATCTCTTATTCTGCTCTCTTCTCGCAGAAATTCAACAAATATTGTCCAGAATAATAAAATAAATAAATAAATAAAAGTAAATTTGTTTATAGGAGAGAAAACAGACATCTTTAGAAATAGCGGACTGGAGTACCAAAATGGGAGGTTTATTTTTTAAATTATATATATAAAGAATGTTAGAGGCTTATCACAAATTATTATTTTTTGCCATTATTTAACCATTAAAATTCAATTCATTTAGTTTAATAATTCAATAACACACTTTATCCTATATTTTTAAATATAAATGACTAAGTAATGATAAAATATAATAAATTTTGATAATTTTCTAACATTTATATATATATATATATATATTACTTTTTTATACACCTTTAGTACACATTTCTTTATAATATAAAAAGAATTCAATAAAAAAGTGTCCAACCATTTTAAAATTAAGTTGCTTCTTCCTCTTCTATCATTATTATTAACATGGTCATCATATATATATATATAACTTTTTTATACATTTTTAATACACATTTCTTTAGGTGTCCAAATATTTTAAAATTAAGTATTTAACTAAATTACAGCACACTTCTTTTTTGAGAGTATGTATATATATGCTACAACTGCTTTTTTTTTCTTTCTCCTCCTCTTCTTCATTTTCATTATCGTTTATTGATGTCGTCTTTTTCAATGACATCATCATCATCTCTGTCGTCGTCATCATTTTCTTCTCTTGTTTTTCTTCAATACTTGTTTGATTTTTTTCATCGTCTTCTATCATTATCATCACCATCATAGTTGTCATCTTCTTTAAGCAAATAAAAGCACAAAAAATTTTATTCACACCATAGAAATTTTGATGCATAGTACAAAATTTTTTAAAAGACCACATACTTAGAGTATTAACACTCAACCAATAAAATACACCCAACACAAAATTTTAGTACACAATATATAAATTTTTTAAATTTTGGTGCACAATACAAAATTTTTTAAAAGACTATATGTTTAAAAGATTGACATTTAACAAAAGAAATTTTTGGCACACTTAACATAAATTTTTAAAAAACCACATGTTCGTGCAAGGATACTCGTCTCCGTGCTATACGTCGGACTCTAGGTGTTACTGAGGAGATGACCGGGTTTGCGACGAGGAGCACCTTGCTTGAACACGGACCGAGCGGGGTACCTACAAAAAGGACTCCGACGCTCAAATTAGTAAAAAATATTTTTCAATATACGAGTACCAGAACGAAATACTAGTGTGTAGTCTAGATGCCTTTGGTGATTTCAGCAGTTGCCATTTTATAGACTTTTTGGGTTGAATCCATTTAGTGATTTGTTGGAGTGAATCCCGGTTTGGGCTGAGATTCTTGGGTGGTTATTGTTATTGTGTTTATCCGCTGCCTACCTGCTTCTTTAACGTGGCCGAGGTATAGGGGGTAGGTTCTGATTTTGTAAGGTGCAGTACACAGCCCCCAAGCTTAACTTGCCTGGGTTTTTATTTTTAGCAAGTTGAGCTTAAGTCGACCTATATCTCGGTCTTGGCAGCCCCCAAGATCAACGCTGCGTTTTGTTAGGTCTTGTGGTTTGCAATCTGTAATTTTTGAAAAGATGGTTTAATGATTAATTATTGGATTCAAAGGGGTGTTTTTTTCCCTTTTTTAGGAAAACGTGTTGTAGTTATTTCACTTAATGACTGCATCTGAACCATTTTTGACCCCTGGTTCCTTAGCAGTTCGTCTTTTTACTTTTCCACTTAGTTAGTGGGTTGTAATAGGCTTTTACTGTTTCTTTCTCTTGGAAAATCTCAAAAAGTCACTCCTTTTTACTCAAATTTTGACCGAAAATGACTTCCAAAGGTTAGAATTTTCTTCTTCTCCGTCTTCTACTCTTTCTCTATATCTTGTCATAGTTTAGTCTGTAATGGAAAAGAAAAAGTTGAAGAAAAAGCAGAAAGTTGTTGAGGTTAAAAAAGATGATCTTTATTATTGGGTACATGACGATGTTAAGACCCGTGCTTCTTCGTACTGTAGTTTTGATTCTCTTCGAGAGCTTCGTGCCATGAAATTGACTAAGGATGATTCTAATGTTGCTATCGAACTTCTGCCCTGCTCGAGTGAGGATAGGGTTTGTGAGCGTAGGGGAGATTGGGGGTACTTCTATATGTATTCTCCTTGTTTATCTAAGTTGTATATTAGGTTTCCTTTTTCTTCTTTTGAATGCGACGTCTTGACTCAGCTGAATTGTGCCCCTTCCCAACTACACCCGAATTTGTGGGTGTTCCTGAAGGCGTACTAGTGTTTGATGGATTTTCTTGAATATTCTCCTTCTCTTGGGATTTTCTTTTCTCTGTTTCAGTCCAAGGGAGTTCGAAAGGGTTTATGGGTTTGTTTGAGTAGCTTTTCCGGTCGTTCTATATTCCTTCTTTATAAGTCTTCTTTTAAAAATTTCAAATTCCTATTCGTCAAAGTCCGATTTGTAGAAACTGAATACCCTTTTTATCTTGATGATGAGTTGATGGAGAGGTATCCGCTTTATTGGTGTTCCGAGCCTATGTAAGTTCTCGAGGCTTATAGGACCGAGGAGGAGGATTTAGTTATTGACTTTTTGGTAAAAAATTTTGCCTCTGGAGAGTGCCTTTCGATTTCTGAGATGTTGAATTTTGAAAAAGAGAATGATAGGGAGGGGTTGAGGACGTATATAGGTAATATATATATATATATATATATATATATATATATATATATAATATTAGTCTATTGTTTGATAATTGATGTTTGTTTGTGCTTATTTGTAGGAGGACGGGTTCCGCATCTAACGTCATCCAGGCTTTAGTCTTTCCTTGATAAGAAAAAGGAGAAAAGTGTGAGTACCTCTGTGTTTCCGAAGACTGGTGAGGAGGGTGTTGCTTTCTCTACTGCGCAGCCAGTTTCTTCAAAAAGAAAAAGGGACGAGTCTGACAATTCTTTGGAGGTGCTGTCTGAAGGGGGTAAAGCTCCTGCCGAGGTTTCAACCTCGGTTTTTTTATCATCAACGTAAACTCCATGGTTTCATTCCTGGGGCGAATGCTCATTCTTTGTGGAGTGATCAATTTTCCCTGGCCGAGCTCTCTGAGAGGGCTTCCCAATTTTCTGGGGACATGGTGCTTACCCGCCGTGCCGGGGTGGAAGCCTTAGGTAAATATGTTCAGGTAGTTTTTGACTCTCTTTTTCTTCCATCTCCTCTCTTTTTTTTTTTGATTGGGTTTAATATTACCCTGTCAGTTTGTTGCTACTCGTCTACTGTGTGTTAGTCGTACCACCGAATTTCTTGGTGCCGAGCAACAAGTTGATGTTGATAAGTTTGCTGCTCTAGAGCGTTTGGTGAAAGAGAATGAGGGGGTTATTATTGACATTACAGCTAAGATGAAGGAGAAGGAAGATGCTGTTACCGATATTGCTGCGAAGTTGAAGGAGAAGGAGCAGGAAGTATGTCATCTTCAGGATCAGATTCAGACTCTTCAGGCCGAGATAAGGGATAATGACAAGACAAAAGGTGAGATGATTGCCCGTATTCATGAGCTGGAGGATCAAGGTATAGAAATGTTTACCTCGGGGTTTGATCGAGCTGTTTCTCAGGTGTCGCTGTTTGTTCCCGGGTTTGATATTCGTCAATTTGATGTGACGAAGATAGTTATTAATGGAGAGTTAGTTCAAGATGAGGCTGGCGATGATCATGATGAGAATGTTCCACCGCCTATTTGATATCTTGGTAGAAAGTAGTTTGGATTTGTATTTTGTTTTTTGAAAAACTTGTCAGTTTTTGTTCCAACGTTAATGATTGATTGTCTGAACTATGGTTTCGGAATGGCTTTGCTATGTTATGCTATATGATTCCAACGTTTATACCTTGTTGGTTCGTAATATGTTTAGAATATGACTGCATAGTATAGTAAATGTATGCTTTTATTCATATGTAATTGTTCCTCATGTTTGAGGTTTGCAGGATGGTCGGCCTCGTTAAAACCTACCCGAGTAAACCCTCCTTAGGGAAAAACCTCGTGGCTAGGAAAAAGAGTACCTGGCCATCCTGCTTCTTACAACATCATGATTAGCTATAGTAGTATTTAAGTGACGAAATATTCCATGTATTTGGTAAGGCTGTTCCGTTCAATGTCTCTAAGCAGTAGGCACCTCTTCCGATTACTTTGGCGATCCGAAAAGGTCCTTCCCATGTTGCTGCTAACTTTCCATGGCCTGGTGACTTCCGAATATTTTCTAGTTGTCTGAGCACTAGGTCTCCTTGTTTAAGGATCCTTGGTTTTACTTTCTTGTCGTACTGACGCTTCATAGCTAGTTGCATTGACTTTTGTCTTAGCTCTGTGTAATTGCGTTCTTCCTCAACGACGTCAATTTCGGCACGCCGAGATTGTTCATTGGCACTCTCATTGAAGTGTTCGGTCCTGGTCGAGCCTTGGCTGATTTCCAAAGGGATTACGCACTCTGTTCCGTACACTAAGCGGAAAGGGCTTTCTTTTGTCGTGGTTTGAGGAGTTGTGTTATAACTCCACAGTATTTCTGGTATAAGTTCGGCCCAGCGACCTTTATCCTCGGTCAATTTTTTCTTAAGGGTCTGCAAAATCACTTTATTAGCTGCCTCTGTGAGCCCATTGGTATGTGGGTGCTCGACAGAGGAAAAATGGTGTCTTATATTCATGTTAGTTAAGAACGAGGTGATTTTTTTTATCATTAAATTGCCTGCCGTTATCGGAAATAATTTCTCTTGGTAAACTACATCTACAAATAATAAATTTCCAAATAAATTTTTGTACCTTGTCCGAGGTGATTTTTCCAAGTGGTTATGCTTATATCCACTTTGTGAAGTAATCAATAGCCACCAAAAGGAACTTTACCTGGCCTGGCGATGTTGGGAATGGTCCGAGGATGTCCATGCCCCACTTGTGGAATGGCCAGCTGGCGTCGGACATATGCAACGTCTCGGCTGGACTGTGTATTAGTGGCGAGCATTTTTGACACGAATCGCATTTTCAAACCTTGTTCGTGCAGTCCGACCTTAAGGTCGGCCAATAGTAGTCTGGGCGCAAGATTTTTGCTGTCAGGCTTCTGCCTCCGATATGGTGTCCGCAAATACCTTCATGGACTTCGTCGACTGCTGCTCTTGCGTCATCTCCTGCGAGGCATTTAAGTAGTGGTTGGAAAAAACCACGTCTGTATATATGATCTCCTATTAGGGTGTAATTGGTTGCTTTTCTTTTGAAAGATGTCGGATTGCCTTCTGGCACTACTCCTGTCTTTAGGTATTGTATTATGGGGGTTCGCCAATCTCCTTCCCGTGACACATATAAAACATACTGCATATCTAGGCTAGATTTCGTTAGTGTGAGATGTACCAGATTTTCTAAGTGTTTGTCATCTCTATATGTTGCTAGCTTTGATAGTATATCTGCTCTGCTATTTTGTTCTCGGGGTATATTCGTTATTTCAAATGTTTGAAAACTTTTTATCATGTTTTTAGTAATATGTAAGTATTCTTCCAAGAGGGGATCTTTAGTTTGGAAGTTACCGGTTACCTGTTGTACTACGAGTAAGGAATCACAATATACTTGCAAGCTTGGCACTTGAATTTCTTTTGCGAGTCTTAGTCCCGCTAATAACGCCTCATACTCGGCTTGGTTGTTTGTTGCCTGGAACAGAAATTTTATTGATTGCTCGGCGTATACCCCTGTTTTGTATTTTAGCAGTATTCCTGCTCCGCATCCGTTGTCATTGGATGCTCCATCTACATATAATTCCCATGGCTCGGCTTCCTCTACTTCATTGGTGAATTCGGAGATAAAATCGGCCAGGGCTTGGGCCCTGGGGGATCCTATGGACTGATAAGTAATGTCGAATTCTGAGAGTTTGACCGACCATTTTGTGAGTCTTCCTGCTAGGTCAGGTTTTGCTAGGATTTGTCGAAGCGGTTGATTGATTCAAACTATAATTCGGTATCCTTGAAAATAATGTCGTAGCCTCCGATCTGTGGCAATTAGTCCAAATGCTAATTTCTCTATCATTGGGTATATCGTCTCATCACCCTATAGGACTTTACTTACAAAGTATATTGGGTGTTGTTCTTTTTCGTTATCTGTTACAAGTACCGAACTGATTGTGTTAGTTGAAATTGAAAGGAATAGATGTAAAGGCTTACCTTGTTCCGGCTTTTTCAATATGGGTGGTGACCCTAAGGCATTTTTGAATTTTGTGAAAGCTTCTTCACATTCCTCTATCTAGATGAATTGATCGGACTTTTTTAAGGTGTTGAAGAAGTGATATGATTTTTCTGCTGCTGCTGGCAAGAAGCAGGAAAGAGCTGCTAACTGACCTGTTAGCTGTTGGACCTCTTTCTTATTCCAAGGAGATTGCATGTTGATTACTGCGAGACAGGGTTTGCCTCTATCCCCCTGTTGGTTAATAGGAAGCCGAGGAACTTTCCTTATTGTACTCCGAAGGCGCACTTTTCTGGATTCAATCCCATATTGTGTTTTCTGAGCTGTTCGAATACCTCGGTCAGGTCGTCCTTGTGCTGTTCCTCTGAGGTTGACTTTACTACCATGTCGTCTACATATATTTCAATGTTTCTTCCGATCTGTTCTTTGAACACTTTGTCCATTAGCTGTTGATATGTTGCCCCCGCGTTTTTTAGCCCAAAGAGCATGACTTTGTAACAGAAGTTCCCTTGATCGGTGACGAATGTTTTTTTTTCTTCGTCTCCCGGATGCATGAGAATTTGATTATAACCTGAGTAGGTATCCATGAAGCTAAGTACTAGGAAACCTGAGGTGTCATCTACTAGCCTGTCTATGTTGGGCAGTGGGTAACCCTCTTTGTGGCATGATTTGTCTAAGTCGGTAAAGTCTACGCACATGCGCCACTTTTCCGAGCTTTTTCACACCATTATGACGTTTGCTAGCCATGCTGAAAATTGTAGTTCCCGGATAAACCCTGCCTCCAGGAGCTTTATTGTTTCTGCCTCGGCTGCCTTTCTCCTTTAGTCTCCAAAGTTTCTTTTCTTTTGTCGTATAAGTCGGGTATTGGGGTTGACTGCCAACCTATGGCAGATAAAATTGGGGTCGATACCAGGCATGTTCGCCGGTCTCCATGCAAAAAGGTCGGCGTTTGTCTTTAGTATTGTGATAATGTCGTCCTTCTGTCCTGCAATGAATGCGGATCCTATGTTAGTGAATTGTTCTTCCTGACCTAATTGTACCTTTTCAAGGTCATCCGTTGGCGTGGGACGACTTTCGTCACTTCGAGGGTCCAGTTCGGCCAGAGTTGGTATATTTTTCGAGTTGTACACCGTGTGTATCCGAGGTGTTTCTTCCTTCTTGACTGCTTTGAGGCTTGCATTGTAGCATTGTCTTGCCTCCTTGTGGTCGACGTATACCATCCCTACTGCGTTATCCTACAAAGAAAATTTCACACAAAGATGAATTGTTGAAACAATGGCTCCAAAGGCGTTCAGTGATGGATGCCCTAGGATGATATTATAAAGGCTGGGGCAATCAACCACTAGGAATTGAATGTATAGTGTTTTATTGTTTGTAGATTCTCCAATTGTTGTTCTCAGCCAAATATACCCTGATACCGATACCTTTTCTCCAGAGAACCCTACCAATTCTCTGGCTGACGGTTGTAGTGCGTTGTCGCTGAAGTGCATCTTTTTGAAGGTTAAGTAGAACAAGACATCGGCACTGCTTCTTGGATCGAGCAGGACCTTTTTTATTATTAACTCTCCCATGTGGAATGAGATGACAACAGGGTCGTCTTAGTTCGGGCAGGTTGTTTTGAAATCGGAACCGACGTCTGTCGTATTGGACGAGATCCTTCCATCGTCATCATTGCTTGGTATCTTCTTTTCCTTACTGAAGTGGTATTTTTGCCGCCAGCGAAGCCTCCTGAAATGTAATTGATTATCCCCTTGGATGGGGGTGTTACGACTTCTTTTTGCTTGTTTTCTCTTTCTGCTTCTCTTTCTGTGTCGTGTTGCTTTCTTGACGAGATATATTTGTCTAAAAGCCCTTGTCTTGCCAACCTTTCAAGCAGATCTTTTGCCACCACACACTCGTTTGTTGTATGATCGAACTTTTGATGGAAAGCATAGTGTTTGCTTCGATCCACATACTTTTGATCTTGGTATGACCCTGATCTGATAGGTGGTTTGATCAGTTTGTTGTGCAGAATTTCCTTGATTATGTCCTCCCTTTTTGTGTTGAATTTTGTGTACGAGTCGAACTTCGGTGCTAGTTTGAATGGTTTTTGGGGGTCTTTACTTGTAGGTCGGTGTGGCCTTTCCTCTTCTTTTTTGGTTGGCCTTTTGCTTCTTCTGGCCACCCTGAGCTCTTCAAATTCAATTCGACCCTGGGCTTTTTCTCGAAACTCCTCCAGCGTTTTCGGTTTTGCCACTAATATCGCTTCCTGAAATTTTTCGGGACAGAGTCCGCTTTTGATGGCGTGTAGCTGCACTTCGGAGTTAAGATCGGGGATTTGCATAGCTACTTATGTGAACCGCATCATGTACTCCTTTAAGCTTTCATGCTGTTCCTGTTTGATCGTGCTGAGATAGTTCGAGTCTCGCACGTAGATTTTGGATGCTGCAAAATGATTTATAAATAATTTGGCAAACTCTTCAAAGCTTGATATAGATCCTGCAGGTAAGTTAGAAAACCATAATAAAACAGCTCCATCTAAGAAGGTTGAAAAAGATCGGCACAAGATGGGATCGAAGTCACTATTGAGAAACATCTGTTGGCGTGGGACGACTGTCGTCACTTCGAGGGTCCAGTTCGGCCAGAGTTGGTATTTTTTTTCTAGTTGTACACCGTGTGTATCCGAGGTATTTCTTCCTTCTTGACTGCTTTGAGGCTTGCGTTGTAGCATTGTCTTGCCTCATTGTGGTCGAAATATACCGTCCCTACTGCGTTATCCTGCAAAGAAAATTTCACACAAAGATGAATTGTTGAAACAATGGCTCCAAAGGCGTTCAGTGATGGACGCCCTAGGATGATATTATAAGGGCTGGGGCAATCAACCACTAGGAATTGAATGTATAGTATTTTATTGTTTGGAGATTCTCCAATTGTTGTTCTCAGCCAAATATACCCTGATACCGATACCTTTTCTCCAGAGAACCCTACCAATTCTCCGGGTGACGATTGTAGTACGTTGTCGCTGAAGTGCATCTTTTTGAAGGTTGAGTAGAACAAGACATCGGCGCCACTTCCTGGATCGAGCAGGACCTTTTTTATTATTAACTCTCCCATGTGGACTGAGATGACAACAGGGTCGTCTAAGTTTGGGCAGGTTGTTTTGAAATCGGCCGCGCTGAAGTCGATGTGGGAGGTCAGAACCGACGTTTGTCGTACCGGACGAGATCCTTCCATCGTCATCATTGCTCGGTAGCTTCTTTTCCTTGCTGAAGTGGTATTTTTGCCACTAGCGAAGCCTCCTGAAATGTAATTGATTATCCCCTTGGATGGGGGTGTTACGACTTCTTTCTGTGTCGTGTTGCTTTCTTGACGAGATATATTTGTCTAAAAGTCCTTGTCTTGCCAACCTTTCAAGCAGATCTTTTGCCACCACACACTCGTCTGTTGTATGACCGAACTTTTGATGGAAAGCACAGTGCTTGCTTCGATCCACATACTTTTGATCTTGGTATGACCTTGCTCTGATAGGTGGTTTGATCAGTTTGTTGTGCAGAATTTCCTTGATTATGTCCTCCCTTTTTGTGTTGAATTTTGTGTACGAGTCGAACTTCGGCGCTAGTTTGAATAGTTTTCGGGGGTCTTTACTTGTAGGTCGGTGTGGCCTTTCCTCTTCTTTTTTGGTCGGCCTTTTGTTTCTTCTGGCCTCCCTGAGCTCTTCAATTTCAATTTGACCCTGGGCTTTTTCTCGGAACTCCTCCAGCGTTTTCGATTTTGCCACTTCTATTGCTTCATGGAATTTTCCGGTACAGAGTTCGCTTTTGATGGCATGTAGCTGCACTTCGGAGTTAAGATCGGGGATTTGCATAGCTGCTTCTGTGAACCGCATCATGTACTCCTTTAAGCTTTCATGTTGTTCCTGTTTGATCGTGCTAAGATAGTTCGAGTCTCGCACGTAGATTTTGGATGCTGCAAAATAATTTATAAATAGTTTGGCAAACTCTTCAAAGCTTGATATAGATCCTGCAGGTAAGTTAGAAAACCATAATAAAGCAGCTCCATCTAAGAAGGTTGGAAAAGATCGGCACAAGATGGGATCGAAGTCACTATTGAGAAACATCATTGATTCAAATTTTTCAAAGTCACTATTGGGACGACTGTCGTCACTTCGAGGGTCCAGTTCGGCCAGAGTTGGTATATTTTTCGAGTTGTACACCGTGTGTATCCGAGGTGTTTCTTCCTTCTTGACTACTTTGAAGTTTGCGTTGTAGCATTGTCTTGCCTCCTTGTGGTCGACGTATATCGTCCCTACTGCGTTATCCTTCAAAGAAAATTTCACACAAAGATGAATTGTTGAAACAATGGCTTCAAAGGCGTTTAGTGATGGACGCCCTAGGATGATATTATAAGGGCTGGGGCAATCAACCACTAGGAATTGAATGTATAGTGTTTTATTGTTTGGAGATTCTCCAATTGTTGTTCTCAGCCAAATATACCTGATACCGATACCTTTTCTCCAGAGAACCCTACCAATTCTCTGGGTGACGATTGTAGTGCGTTGTCGTTGAAGTGCATCTTTTTGAAGGTTGAGTAGAACAAGACATCGGCACTGCTTCTTGGATCGAGCAGGACCTTTTTTATTATTAACTCTCCCATGTGGACTGAGATGACAACAGGGTCGTCTAAGTTCGGGCAGGTTGTTTTGAAATCGGCCGCGCTGAAGTCGATGCGGGAGGTCGGAACCGACGTTTGTCGTACCGGACGAGATCCTTCCATCGTCATCATTGCTCGGTAGCTTCTTTTCCTTGCTGAAGTGATATTTTCGCCGCCAGTGAAGCTTCCTGAAATGTAATTGATTATCCCCTTGGATGGGGGTGCTACGACTTGTTTTTGCTTGCTTTCTCTTTCTACTTCTCTTTCTGTGTCGTGTTGCTTTCTTGATGAGATATATTTGTCTAAAAGTCCTTGTCTCGCCAACCTTTTCAAGCAGATCTTTTGCCACCACACACTCGTCTGTTGTATGACCGAACTTTTGATGGAAAGCACAGTGCTTGCTTCGATCCACATACTTTTGATCTTGGTATGACCCTGCTCTGATAGGTGGTTTGATCAGTTTGTTGTGCAGAATTTCCTTGATTATATCCTCCCTTTTTGTGTTGAATTTTATGTACGAGTCGAACTTCGGCGCTAGTTTGAATGGTTTCCGGGGGTCTTTACTTGTAGGCCGGTGTGGCCTTTCCTCTTCTTTTTTGGTCGACCTTTTGCTTCTTCTGGCCTCCCTGATCTCTTCAATTTCAATTTGACCCTGGGCTTTTTCTCGGAACTCCTCCAGCGTTTCTGATTTTGCCACTGCTATTGCTTCCTGGAATTTTTCGAGACAGAGTCCGCTTTTGATGGCGTGTAGCTGCACTTCGGGGTTAAGATCAGAGATTTGCATAGCTGCTTCTGTGAACCGCATCATGTACTCTTTTAAGCTTTCATATTGTTCCTGTTTGATCGTGCTGAGATAGTTCGAGTCTCGCATGTAGATTTTGGATGCTTGGTGCACGAAATTGTGATCAATACTTTTCACAACTCAAATAATCCCCGGTGATGAAACCAAAAACTTGGTGTTCAACACCATGGCATAAACACAACTTCGCACAACTAACCAGCAAGTGTACTGGGTCGTCCAAGTAATAAACCTTACGCGAGTAAGGGTCGATCCCACAGAGATTGTTGGTATGAAGCAAGCTATGGTAACCTTGTAAATCTCAGTCAGGCAAACTCAAATGGGTATGGTGATAAACGCATAAAACATAAAGATAAAGATAGAGATACTTATGTAATTCATTGGCAGGAACTTCAGATAAGCGTATGAAGATGCCTTCCCTTCCGTCTCTCTGCTTTCCTACTGTCTTCATCCAATCCTTCTTACTCCTTTCCATGGCAAGCTTAAGCAAGGGTTTCACCGTTGTCAGTGGCTACCTCCCATCCTCTCAGTGGAAATGTTCAACGCACCCTGTCACGGCACGGCTATCCATCTGTCAATTCTCGATCAGGCCAGAATAGAATCCAGTGATTCTTTTTCGTCTGTCACTAACGCCCCGCCTTCAGGAGTTTGAAGCACGTCACAGTCATTCAATCATTGAATCCTACTCAGAATACCACAGACAAGGTTAGACCTTCCGGATTCTCTTGAATGCCGCCATCAGTTCTAGCCTATACCACGAAGACTCTGATCACACGGAATGGCTGGCTCGTTTGTCAGGCGAGCACTCGGTTGTCAGGCGATCAACCATGCATCGTGTATCAGGAATCCAAGAGATATTCACCCAATCGAAGGTAGAACGGAGGTGGTTGTCAGTCACACGTTCATAGGTGAGAATGATGATGAGTGTCACGGATCATCACATTCATCAAGTTGAAGAACAAGTGATATCTTAGAACAAGAACAAGCGGAATTGAATAGAAGAACAATAGTAATTGCATTAATGCTCGAGGTACAGCAGAGCTCCACACCTTAATCTATGGTGTGTAGAAACTCTACCGTTGAAAATACATAAGAACAAGAGTGATCATTGGCTTCGGTCCCAGAGAGGGAACCAGAAGAACCAAGATGAAAATACAATAGTATAATGTCCTACTTATAGAAAACTAGTAGCCTAGGGTGTACAGAGATGAGTAAATGACATAAAAATCCACTTCCGGGCCCACTTGGTGTGTGCTTGGGCTGAGCAATGAAGCATTTTCGTGTAGAGACTCCTCTTGGAGTTAAACGCCAGCTTTGGTGCCAGTTTGGGCGTTTAACTCCCATTCTTGTGCCAGTTCCGGCATTTAACGCTAGAATTCCTGAGGGTGACTTTGAACGCCGGTTTGGGCCATCAAATCTTGGGCAAAGTATGGACTATCATATATTTCTGGAAAGCCCAGGATGTCTACTTTCCAACACCGTTGAGAGCGCGCCAATTGGGCTTCTGTAGCTCCAGAAAATCCAATTTGAGTGCAGGGAGGTCAGAATCCAACAACATCTACAGTCCTTTTTAGTCTCTGAATCAGATTTTTGCTCGGATCCCTCAATTTCAGCCAGAAAATACCTGAAATCACAGAAAAACACACAAACTCATAGTAAAGTCCAGAAAAGTGAATTTTAACTAAAAACTAATAAAAATATACTAAAAACCAACTAGATCATACTAAAAACATACTAAAAATAATGCCAAAAAGCGTACAAATTATCCGCTCATCACAACACCAAACTTAAATTGTTGCTTGTCCTCAAGCAACTGAAAATCAAATAAGAATAAAAGAAGAGAATATGCAATGAATTCCAAAAACATCTATGAAGATCAGTATTAATTAGATGAGCGGGGCTTTCAGCTTTTTGCCTCTGAATAGTTTTGGCATCTCACTCTATCCTTTGAAATTCAGAATGATTGGCTTCTTTAGGAACTCAGAATCCAGATAGTGTTATTGATTCTCCTAGTTAAGTATGATGATTCTTGAACACAGCTACTTATTGAGTCTTGGCTGTGGCCCAAAGCACTCTGTCTTCCAGTATTACCACCGGATACATACATGCCACAGACACATAATTGGGTGAACCTTTTCAGATTGTGACTCAGCTTTGCTAAAGTCCCCAATTAGAGGTGTCCAGGGTTCTTAAGCACACTCTTTTTGCCTTGGATCAAAACTTTTTATTATCCTTTTTTTTTCTTTTCTCTTTTTTTTTTGTTTCTTTTCTCCCCTTTTTTTTCGTTTTTTTTTTGAATCACTACTTTTTTCTTGCTTCAAGAATCATTTTAATGATTTTTCAGATCCTCAGTAACATGTCTCCTTTTTCATTATTCTTTCAAGAGCCAACATTCATGAACCACAAATTCAAAAGACATATGCACTGTTTAAGCATACATTCAGAGAACAAAAATATTGCCACCACATCAAAATAATTAAACTGTTATAAAATTCAAAATTCATGCAATTCTTCTCTTTTTCAATTAAGAACATTTTTATTTAAGAGAGGTGATGGATTCATAGGACATTCATAACTTTAAGGCATAGACACTAAGACACTAATGATCACAAGACACAAACATAGATAAACATAAGCATTAAAATTCGAAAAAAAACAGGAAATAAAGAACAAGGAAATCAAAGAACGGGTCCACCTTAGTGATGGCGGCTCTTTCTTCCTCTTGAAGATCCTATGGAGTGCTTGAGCTCCTCAATGTCTCTTCCTTGTCTTTGTTGCTCCTCTCTCATGATTCTTTGATCTTCTCTAATTTCATGGAGGATGATGGAGTGTTCTTGGTGCTCCACCCTTAGTTGTCCCATGTTGGAACTCAATTCTCCTAGGGAGGTGTTTAGTTGCTCCCAATAGTTTTGTGGAGGAAAGTGCATCCCTTGAGGAATCTCAGGGATCTCATGATGAGTGGGGTCTCTTGTGTGCTCCATCCTCTTCTTAGTGATGGGCTTGTCCTCATCAATAGGGATGTCTCCCTCTATGTCAACTCCAACCGAATAACAGAGGTGACAAATGAGATGAGGGAAGGCTAACCTTGCCAAGGTGGAGGACTTGTCCGCCACCTTATAGAGTTCTTGAGCTATAACCTCATGAACTTCTATTTCTTCTCCAATCATGATGCTATGAATCATGATAGCCCGGTCTATGGTAACTTCGGACCGGTTGCTAGTGGGAATGATTGAGCGTTGAATAAACTCCAACCATCCTCTAGCCACGGGCTTGAGGTCATGCCTTCTCAATTGAACCGGCTTCCCTCTTGAATCTCTCTTCCATTGGGCGCCCTCTTCACAAATAACTATGAGGACTTGGTCCAACCTTTGATCAAAGTTGACCCTTCTAGTGTAAGGATGTTCATCTCCTTGCATCATGGGCAAATTGAATGCCAACCTTACACTTTCCGGACTAAAATCCAAGTATTTCCCCCGAACCATAGTAAGATAATTCTTTGGATCTGGGTTCACACTTTGATCATGGTTCTTGGTGATCCATGCATTGGCATAGAACTCTTGAACCATTAAGATTCCGACTTGTTGAATGGGGTTGGTAAGAACTTCCCAACCTCTTCTTCGGATCTCATGTCGGATCTCCGGATATTCACCCTTTTTGAGTGAAAAAGGGACCTCGGGGATCACCTTCTTCAAGGCCACAACTTCATAGAAGTGGTCTTGATGCACCCTTGAGATGAATCTCTCCATCACCCATGACTCGGAGGTGGAAGCTTTTGCCTTCCCTTTCCTCTTTCTAGAGGTTTCTCCGGCCTTGGATGCCATAAATGGTTATGGAAAAACAAGAAGCAATGCTTTTACCACACCAAACTTAAAAGATTTGCTCGTCCTCGAGCAAAAGAAGAAAGAAGAGAGTAGAAGAAGAAGAAATGAGGAAGAAGGGAATGGCTGTGTTCGGCCAAAAGGGGAAAAAATGGTGTTTAGGTTGTGTGAAAATGAAGGAGTGAAGAAGGGTTTATATAGGAGTGGGGGAGGGGTAGGGTTCGGTCAAGTGAGGGTGGGTTTGGGTGGGAAAGTGGTTTGAATTTGAATGGTGAGGTAGGTGGGGTTTTATGAAGGATGGATGTGAGTGGTGAAGAGAAAGATGGGATTTGATAGGTGAAGGGTTTTTGGGGAAGAGGTGTTGAGGTGATTGGTGAATGGGTGAAGAAGAGAGAGAGAGTTGTAGGGTAGGTGGGGATCCTGTGGGGTCCACAGATCCTGAGGTGTCAAGGAAAAGTCATCCCTGCACCAAATGGCAAGAAAAATTGCGTTTTGAGCCAATTCTGGCGTTAAACGCTGGGCTGGTGCCCATTTCTGGCGTTTAACGCCAGCTTCTTGCCCTTTTCTGGCGTTTAACGCCAGTCTGGTGCCCCTTTCTGGCGTTAAACGCCCAGAATGGTGCCAGACTGGGCGTTAAACGCCCAACAGCTAGCCTTACTGGCGTTTAAATGCCAGCAGGTTCTTCCTCCAGGGTGTGCTATTTTTTTTTCCTGTTTTTCATTCTGTTTTTGCTTTTTTCATTGATTTTGTGACTTCTCATGATCATCAACCTACAAAAAACATAAAATAACAAAGGAAAATAGATAAAATATAACATTGGGTTGCCTCCCAACAAGCGCTTCTTTAATGTCATTAGCTTGACAGAGGACTCTCATGGAGCCTCAGAAATGCTCAGAGCCATGTTGGAACCTCTCAACACCAAACTTAGAGTTTGAATGTGGGGGTTCAACACCAAACTTAGAGTTTGGTTGTGGCCTCCCAACACCAAACTTAGAGTTTGACTGTGGGGGCTCTGTTTGGCTCTGTTTTGAGAGAAGCTCTTCATGCTTCCTCTCCATGGGGACAGAGGGATATCCTTGGGCCTTAAACACCAAGGATTCTTCATTCACTTGAATGATTAACTCTCCTCTATCAACATCAATCACAACCTTTGCTGTGGCTAGGAAGGGTCTGCCAAGGATGATGGATTCATCCATGCACTTCCCAGTCTCAAGAATTATGAAATCAGTAAGGATGTAATGGTCTTCAACCTTTACCAGAACATCCTCTACAAGTCCATAAGCTTGTTTTCTTGAGTTGTCTGCCATCTCTAGTGAGATTTTTGCAGCTTGTACCTCAAAGATCCCTAGCTTCTCCATTACAGAGAGAGGCATGAGGTTTACACTTGACCCTAAGTCACACAAGGCCTTCTTGAAGGTCATGGTGCCTATGGTACAAGGTATTGAAAACTTCCCAAGGTCTTGTCTCTTTTGAGGTAATTTCTGCCTAGACAAGTCATCCAGTTCTTTGGTGAGCAAAGGGGGTTCATCCTCCCAAGTCTCATTTCCAAATAACTTGTCATTTAGCTTCATGATTGCTCCAAGGTATTTAGAAACTTGCTCTTCAGTGACATACTCATCCTCTTCAGAGGAAGAATACTCATCAGAGCTCATGAATGGCAGAAGTATGTCCAATGGAATCTCTATGGTCTCATTTTGAGCCTCAGATCCCCATGGTTCCTCATTGGGGAACTCATTGGAAGCCAGTGGACGTCCATTGAGGTCTTCCTCAGTGGCGTTCACTGTTTCTCCTTCCTCCCAAAATTCGGCCATGTTGATGGCCTTGCACTCTCCTTTTGGATTTTCTTCTGTATTGCTTGGGAGAGTACTAGGAGGGAGTTCAGTAATTCTCTTGCTCAGCTGACCCACTTGTCCTTCCAAATTTCTAATGGAGGACCTTGTTTCATTCATGAAACTTTGAGTGGTTTTGATTAGATCAGAGACCATGGTTGCTAAGTCAGAGTTATTCTGCTTAGAACTCTCTGTCTGTTGCTGAGAAGATGATGGAAAAGGCTTGCTATTGCTAAACCTGTTTCTTCCACTATTACTGTTGTTGAAACCTTGTTGAGGTCTCTGTTGATCCTTCCATGAGAAATTTGGATGATTTCTCCATAAAGGATTATAGGTGTTTCCATAGGGTTCTCCCATGTAATTCACCTCTTCCATTGAAGGGTTCTCAGGATCATAAGCTTCTTCCTCAGATGAAGCCTCCTTAGTACTGCTTGGTGCATTTTGCATTCCAGACAGACTTTGAGAAATCATATTGACTTGTTGAGTCAATATTTTGTTCTGAGCCAATATGGCATTCAGAGTGTCAATCTCAAGAACTCCTTTCTTCTGATTAGTCCCATTGTTCACAGGATTCCTTTCAGAAGTGTACATGAATTGGTTATTTGCAACCATTTCAATCAGTTCTTGAGCTTCTGTAGGCGTCTTCTTCAGATGAAGAGAGCCTCCAGCAGAGCTATCCAAAGACATTTTGGATAGTTCAGAGAGACCATCATAGAAAATACCTATGATGCTCCATTCAGAAAGCATATCAGAAGGACACTTTCTGATTAATTGTTTGTATCTTTCCCAAGCTTCATAGAGGGATTCTCCTTCCTTCTGTCTGAAGGTTTGGACTTCCACTCTAAGCTTACTCAATTTTTGAGGTGGAAAGAACTTTGCCAAGAAGGCATTGACTAGCTTTTCCCAAGAGTCCAGGCTTTCTTTAGGTTGTGAGTCCAACCATGTCCTAGCTCTGTCTCTTACAGCAAAAGGGAATAGCATAAGTCTGTAGACCTCAGGGTCAATCCCATTAGTCTTGACAGTGTCACAGATTTGCAAGAATTCAGCTAAAAACTGATGAGGATCTTCCAATGGAAGTCCATGGAACTTGCAATTCTGTTGCATTAGAGAAACTAATTGAGGCTTAAGCTCAAAGTTGTTTGCTCCAATGGCAGGGATAGAGATGCTTCTCCCATAAAAGTCGGGAGTAGGTGCAGTAAAGTCACCTAGCACCTTCCTTGCATTGTTGGCATTGTTGTTGTTTTCGGCTGCCATAGGTTCTTCTTCTTTGAAGATTTCTGTGAGGTCCTCTACAGAGAGTTGTGTTTTGGCTTCTCTTAGCTTTCTCTTCAAGGTCCTTTCAGGTTCAGGATCAGCCTCAACAAGAATGCTTTTGTCCTTGCTTCTGCTCATAAGAAAGAGAAGGGAACAAGAAAATGTGGAATCCTCTATGTCACAGTATAGAGATTCCTTTAGGTGTCAGAGGAAAAGAAAAGTAGAAGACAGAAGTAGAAAATTCGAACTTATCAAAGAAGATGGAGTTCGAATTTTGCATTAAGGAATAGTGTTAGTCCATAAATAGAAGGATGTGAGAAGAAGGGAAGTAATTTTCGAAAATTAAGTAAAAGATTTTGAAAACATTTTTGAAAAACACTAATTGATTTTCGAAAATGAAAGTGGAAAAGAAATCAAGTGATTTTTGAAAAAGATTTTGAAATTAGAAATCAAAAAGAATTGATTGAAAACTATTTTGAAAAAGATGTGGTTAAGAAGATATGATTAGTTTTAAAAAGATGTGATTGAGAAGATATGATTTGAAAAACATTTTAAAAAGATTTGATTTTGAAAATTAAAAACTTGGCTAACAAGAAAAGATATGATTCAAACATTAAACCTTTCTCAACAGAAAAGGCAACATACTTGAAATGTTGAATCAAATCATTAATTGATAGCAAGTATTTTTTTAAAAATAGAAAGAAATTGATTTTGAAAACATATGATTGAAAAGATATGATTTGAAAAAGATTTGATTTTGAAAAAGTTTGAAAACTGAAAAAAAAACTGCATTAAAAACAAAATCTTCCCTCTTGTGCCATCCTGGCGTTAAACGCCCAGAATGGTGCACATTCTGGCGTTTAACGCCCAAAACTATACCCTTTTGGGCGTTAAACGCCCAACCAGGTACCCTGGCTGGCGTTTAAACGCCAGTCTGTCCTTCTTCACTGGGTGTTTTAAACGCCCAGCTTTTTCTGTGTAATTCCTCTGCTGTATGTTCTGAATCTTCAATTCTCTGTATTATTGACTTGAGAAGACACAAATTAAAAATATTTTTGGATTTTTAATAATAAGGAAAAATCAAAATGCAACAAGAATCAAATAACAATGCATGCAAGACACCAAACTTAGCAGTTTGTATTCTACTGACACTAATGAGAATGCATATGAGACACACAAAACACCCAAGTCAAGAGAATTTAAAGATTAGAGTAAGAAATCATCAAGAACATCTTGAAGATCACTAAGACACATGAATGAATGCATGCAATTGACACCAAACTTAAAATGAGACTAGTGTCTCAATAAGAAACATACAATATTTTTGGTTTTTATGATTTTGTAAATTTTTTTTTGTGATTTTCGAAAATTAAGTGGACAAAGATATCAAAATTCTTAATGAGAATTCCAGGAATCATGCAATGTTTAGTCTAAGACTCCGGTCCAGGAATTAGACATGGCTTCACAGCCAGCCAAGCTCTCAAAGAAAGCTTCGGTCCAAAACACTAGACATGGCCAATGGCCAGCCAAGCCTTAGCAGATCACTGCTCCAACAGCAAGATTGATAGAAATCAACAAGCTCTTGTGATGATAAGTTGAAACCTCGGTCCAATGAAATTAGACATGGCTTCACAGCCAGCCAGACTTCAACAAATCATCATGAAACTCTAGAATTCATCTTCAAAAATTCTGAAAAAAATACCTAATCTAAGCAACAAGATGAACCGTCAGTTGTCCAAACTCAACAATCCCCGGCAACGGCGCCAAAAACTTGGTGCACGAAATTGTGATCAATACTTTTCACAACTCAAATAATCCCCGGTGATGAAACCAAAAACTTGGTGTTCAACACCATGGCATAAACACAACTTCGCACAACTAACCAGCAAGTGTACTGGGTCGTCCAAGTAATAAACCTTACGCGAGTAAGGGTCGATCCCACAGAGATTGTTGGTATGAAGCAAGCTATGGTCACCTTGTAAATCTCAGTCAGGCAAACTCAAATGGGTATGGTGATAAACGCATAAAACATAAAGATAAAGATAGAGATACTTATGTAATTCATTGGCAGGAACTTCAGATAAGCGTATGAAGATGCCTTCCCTTCCGTCTCTCTGCTTTCCTACTGTCTTCATCCAATCCTTCTTACTCCTTTCCATGGCAAGCTTAAGCAAGGGTTTCACCGTTGTCAGTGGCTACCTCCCATCCTCTCAGTGGAAATGTTCAACGCACCCTGTCACGGCACGGCTATCCATCTGTCGGTTCTCGATCAGGCCGGAATAGAATCCAGTGATTCCTTTGCGTCTGTCACTAACGCCCCGCCTTCAGGAGTTTGAAGCATGTCACAGTCATTCAATCATTGAATCCTACTCAGAATACCACAGACAAGGTTAGACCTTCCGGATTCTCTTGAATGCCGCCATCAGTTCTAGCCTATACCACGAAGACTCTGATCTCACGGGAATGGCTGGCTCGTTTGTCAGGCGAGCACTCGGTTGTCAGGCGATCAACCATGCATCGTGTATCAGGAATCCAAGAGATATTCACCCAATCGAAGGTAGAACGGAGGTGGTTATCAGTCACACGTTCATAGGTGAGAATGATGATGAGTGTCACGGATCATCACATTCATCAAGTTGAAGAACAAGTGATATCTTAGAACAAGAACAAGCGGAATTGAATAGAAGAACAATAGTAATTGCATTAATACTCGAGGTACAGCAGAGCTCCACACCTTAATCTATGGTGTGTAGAAACTCTACCGTTGAAAATACATAAGAACAAGAGTGATCATTGGCTTCGGTCCCAGAGAGGGAACCAGAAGAACCAAGATGAAAATACAATAGTATAATGTCCTACTTATAGAAAACTAGTAGCCTAGGGTGTACAGAGATGAGTAAATGACATAAAAATCCACTTCCGGGCCCACTTGGTGTGTGCTTGGGCTGAGCAATGAAGCATTTTCGTGTAGAGACTCCTCTTGGAGTTAAACGCCAGCTTTGGTGCCAGTTTGGGCGTTTAACTCCCATTCTTGTGCCAGTTCCGGCATTTAACGCTGGAATTCCTGAGGGTGACTTTGAACGCCGGTTTGGGCCATCAAATCTTGGGCAAAGTATGGACTATCATATATTTCTGGAAAGCCCAGGATGTCTACTTTCCAACGCCGTTGAGAGCACGCCAATTGGGCTTCTGTAGCTCCAGAAAATCCACTTTGAGTGCAGGGAGGTCAGAATCCAACAGCATCTACAGTCCTTTTTAGTCTCTGAATCAGATTTTTGCTCGGATCCCTCAATTTCAGCCAGAAAATACCTGAAATCACAGAAAAATACACAAACTCATAGTAAAGTCCAGAAAAGTAAATTTTAACTAAAAACTAATAAAAATATACTAAAAACCAACTAGATCATACTAAAAACATACTAAAAACAATGCCAAAAAGCGTACAAATTATCCGCTCATCAATGCTGCAAAATGATTTATAAATAATTTGGCAAACTCTTCAAAGCTTGATATAGATCCTGCAGGTAAGTTAGAAAACCATAATAAAGCAGCTCCATCTAAGAAGGTTGGAAAAGATCGGCACAAGATGGGATCGAAGTCACTATTGAGAAACATCATTGATTTTCAAATTTTGTAACATGGATTTTAGGATCTTCGATCCCCTTGTACAGTGTTAGGGTCATTGAAAGTGTAAAATTTTTAGACATTTTAAAGCTCATTATTTCTTCGGAAAAGGGATTAGTCCGTCGTCTTGCTGTTTTGGGGTTGGTTTCCACCGTCTTTGCGTTTGATTCTGATTGACGCTCCTCATGCTGATCGGTATTTGCTTTCTTGTTGGTCTTCTGCTCGTCATTGTTCTGCATTGCTGCCAACAGTTCGGCTATTCGCTGGTTTTCCGCGAGCAAGGCGGAATTTGCAGCTAATAGGTCAACGTTGGTCGGATTGGTCGAGAGAGTTACCAAATGGTCCGTCATGGTTCAGTTCCTGAAAGGAAAGAAAATACAAGGCCAATGTGAAATTGTTAGCTCGGAAAAAACTAGAAGGTGAGGCTTTTTGCCCCACAGTGGGTGCCAAATGTTCGTGCAAGGATACTCGTCTCTGTGCTATACGTCGGACTCCAGGTGTTACTGAGGAGATGACCGGGTCTGCGACGAGGAGCACCTTGCTTGAACACGGACCGAGTGTGGTACCTGCAAAAAGGACTCCGATGTTCAAGTTAGTAAAGAATATTTTTAATATACTAGTACCAGAACGAAATACTAGTGTGAGTAGTCTAGATGCCTTTGGTGATTTTACAGTTGCCGTTTTATAGACTTTTTGGATTGAATCCGTTTAGTGATTTGTTGGAGTGAATCCTGGTTTGGGCCGAGATTTTTGGATGGTTATTGTTATCGTGTTTATCCGCTACCTACCTGCTTCTTTAACGTGCTAACGTAGCCGAGATATAGGATGTAGGTTCTGATTTTGTAGGGTACAGTACACCATATATCCAAAATATTGACTCACTTAATCAATAAATTAAAAAAAAATGTGTGCTGTAAATAAAAGTTTTATATTATGCGCAAATTTTTTTATATTATATTTACAAGTTTTTTTATTTTGTAAAAAAAATTTCTATGCTAAAAAATGCAAATAACAAAAAACAGTGACATATAGACGTACCTTTTATTAATTTAATTAAATTTAATTACAAAAAAATTGTACATGTAATATTATTGAATTTTTTTATCTTCTTTTTGTACTTACAAAATTTTTATGTAATTTTTACAGAAATCTATATATACAAATTAACAGTCAGTTATATTAAATTATTTAATATTTTTATTTGTTATTTTGACGTTAAAAACATTTCATATAAATCGTCATTTATCTTATTTTATTTTATTGTATCCAACGCACTCCGTAATCATTATCTATGATCATATTCTTGATCATGGGATACTCTCAAAATTCTCAAATCTGAGTACGGTGATGTTTCTGTACAAGGATCTCGATTAAGTCAAGCGGTGGCATGTGTAATCCTATGAAACAATACACTTGGACTTCTACTTTCTTTCATCCTTTTTTATTCTAATCTTAAATCAAAGGTCGCTAAAGTGGACCTGATACACTTTGAAGTATAATATTATTATTATTATTTTGTGTGCCTAGCTACTTTCACTATATAGAATATACTATATAGTGTCAAACTAAAGTACTCAATCATAGATAATAATTAATCGTCCTTTATAAATACATGAGGTAGGAATCAAGGAAATCAAAACCTACATCATCGTTATTATCATGGCTTCTTACTCTGTATCATGTTTCTTCGGTGCAAGTGCGACTTCAAATCGCTGGCAAATAAAGCTCTCCCAACCTTACCCCAAGATAAGATTGCAGTGCTTTAAGGACAATGGTAATTAATACATATATTCTTGTACTCGCTACTCAATCTATCAATCCTTAACAAGATGTGTTCATGAGTTGAAATTATTCATCCTTGATAAAAGCAAATTAATTCAAGGGGAAAAAACAAATTAAAGATTCAAGATCATGACTCGCAAACACAGCAAAACGATTTTATATTATATATTAATTTATTTCTGTTTTTGTTAACAAAAATTTATTATTATCAACAAATGATATATTTTTTCATTTTATGATACCATATCAGATTTCAGAGTTTATTTTTTTACAAAAAAACATGTTTTATTTTGTGATTGTTTTGGCAAATAAGCCAGCAGACATGGTTGATGCAAATTTGAGTGTTTTGAGGGCAAGAATTGAAGAATTGAAGAAAAGGGATGGTGGGTGGAACTATAACAAGCTGAATAATAATGAATACGAGGTTTCAAGGTATAAGAGAAATTCAAAAATAGTAACAGAATACGTAGAGATGTTGGGTATGGCATGTGGTGCAATTGGACTCGTCTTTCTCATTGGTTCTATTAGCATTTACCTTGTGTCCCTTCTTGTTTATATATCAAAATGAATCACTTAGCTTGTTTCTTCTTCTACCTACCAAACATCAAATATATCATGTATCATCTTTAATTTGTCTTTTTCTATCTACATGGATGTCTTTGTTTCAAATTGAAATTTGAATGTGTATATATATCTAAGTATTCTCCCTTCCCCGTGCATAAGTTGAAGAAACTAATAATACTCCCAAACAAGCGTGTTTCTCAGGCGGTGATGATCATCAATAACTGCAATTCTCTAAGATCCAAGAAGAATAAAATATTATTAAATAATAAAAAAAAGTAATTGTAGAGTTAAATTTTATTTTGATACGTGATTCAAATGTCCGTGATATAAAAAGATTAAATATTATTTAAAAATTATTAATTTATTTTGATATACTTTAATTTTTATTTATTTAATCATTGGATTGGATTTTATGTTTATAAGTTTTAGAATATTTTTTTATTTTGACTTAATAAAAAATGATAAGTATCTTCTTAGTTATTGTAGTTATAGTATTCTGTGGTTAGAAATTTGAATTTTTTTATTTCGTAGTAAAATCATGACGTAGATAAATAAAATTGAATGGATTTTTTTTTATTGTATTGAAAAAATTGGGTAGAAAGTTATAAGTTTTCCCGATTTAATTTATAAATTATGATGTGTATAAGTGTGATTGAAGAATTTTTTTAAAAAAAATTAATAAAAATTAAAGTAAACCAACTCTCTCTATTCAATTTTAATTTTTTTATTTTTATTTTTATTTTGTTGTATTTTTTATTTTATTTAAATTTTTATCTTTTATTTATCTTATCACATTTATTTTCACAATATAAAATAAAATATTATTTTTACGAAATAATGGAGATCCGAGGTTAAATAATACTATAGAAATGCTTGCAACATTTGCTAGATTAATAATAAACTTCTTGTCAAAAAAAAAAACTAAAAACAGACAAATTCATTGGATCCATGCCCTTGAGTTTAATTACAGATAAGTTTAAGAAATCAACTACCACCACGGCAGCATTTTTCATCTGAAACAATATTTAAAAAAATATTATCTAAGAATTCAAAAGAGTTGTCTTTGAGTAACATTTTTAGATCTAAAAGTAATTTAATCAATATTGAAATAATTTTGTTGGCATTTATATATGTATGTTAGTAATTATGCATGTGAGTTCTACTAGCTGGCTAGTAAACTTGTTCTTCATAGCGTGGAGACTAAAGCTTTCATTAGAAAGTGGAAAAGCCGAATAAATTATATATTACTTTCACATTGTCGTGACAAATAAATGAGATGTAATTACTAATAACACAAAGCCAACTGCTTCTCAAGAGTTTTTAATATTGACGTCATTTTATATCAAGATATAAATATCTACTTTCTTCTTTAAGGGTTTTTTTCGCATGATGCAGTGTTGATGAGTTTCAATCTCAATAAAAACATATATATTGTTAATTAAATATAGAATTCTAGCAAGATTTTATTAAGATACTTTGAATATTATTAAAATATTATTAGAGTTGTTAGTAGTTGGGAATTAAGTTAGTAATAGCTCGTAATTAGTAGATGAATATTTATGAGATTAGTTGAAAATATTTGTATAAATAACATGACTTTTATATTATGTAAAACAACTTCAACACAACAACTTCATATATAATATTATCTTCTTATTCTGCTCTTCTTCTCGCAGAAATTCAACAAATATTGTCCAAAATGATAAAATAAATAAATAAATAAAAGTAAATTTGTTTATAGGAGAGAAAACAGACATCTTTGGGAATAGCGGACTGGAGTACCAAAATGGGAGGTTTATTTTTTAAATTATATATATAAAGAATATTAGAGGCTTATCAAAATTTATTATTTTTTACCATTATTTAACCATTAAAATTCAATTCATTTAGTTTAATAATTCAATAACATACTTTATCCTATATTTTTAAATATAAATGACTAAGTAATGATAAAATATAATAAATTTTGATAATTTTTTAACATATATATATATATATATATATTACTTTTTTATACACCTTTAGTACACGTTTCTTTATAATATAAAAAGAATTCAATAAAAATGCGTCCAACCATTTTAAAATTAAGTTGCTTCTTCCTCTTCTATCATTATTATTAACATGGTCATATATATATATATATATATATATATATATATATATATATATATATATATATATATATATATAACTTTTTTATACATTTTTAATACACATTTCTTAAGGTGTCCAAATATTTTAAAATTAAGTATTTAACTAAATTACAGCACACATCTTTTTTGAAGGTATGTATATATATGCTACAACTGCTTTTTTTTTCTTTCTCCTCCTCTTCTTCATTCTTCATTATCGTTTATTGAGGTCGTCTTCTTCAATGACATCATCATCGTCATCTCTGTCGTCGTCATCATTTTCTTCTATTGTTTTTCTTCAATACTTGTTTGATTTTTTTCATCGTCTTCTATCATTATCATCACCATCATAGTTGTCATCTTCTTTAAGCAAATAAAAGCACAAAAAATTTTATTCACACCATAGAAATTTTGATGCATAGTACAAAATTTTTTAAAAGACCACATTCTTAGAGTATTAACACTCAACCAATAAAATACACCCAACACAAAATTTTAGTACACAATATATAAATTTTTTAAATTTTGGTGCACAATACAAAATTTTTTAAAAGACTATATGTTTAAAAGATTGACATTTAACTAAAGAAATTTTTGGCACACTTAACAGAAATTTTTAAAAAACCACATGTTCGTGCAAGGATACTCGTCTCCGTGCTATACGTCGGACTCTAGGTGTTACTGAGGAGATGACCGGGTTTGAGACGAGGAGCACCTTGCTTGAACACGGACCGAGCGGGGGTACCTACAAAACGGACTCCGACGCTCAAGTTAGTAAAAAATATTTTTCAATATACGAGTACCAGAACGAAATACTAGTGTGTGTAGTCTAGATGCCTTTGGTGATTTCAGCAGTTGCCATTTTATAGACTTTTTGGGTTGAATCCGTTTAGTGATTTGTTGGAGTGAATCCCGGTTTGGGTTGAGATTCTTGGGTGGTTATTGTTATTGTGTTTATCCGCTGCCTACCTGCTTCTTTAACGTGGCCGAGATATAGGGGGTAGGTTCTGATTTTGTAAGGTGCAGTACACAGCCCCCAAGCTTAACTTGCCTGGGTTTTTATTTTTAGCAAGTTGAGCTTAAGTCGACCTATATCTCGGTCTTGGCAGCCCCCAACCTCAACGCTGCGTTTTGTTAGGTCTTGTGGTTTGCAATCTGTAATTTTTGAAAAGATGGTTTAATGATTAATTATTGGATTCAAAGGGGTGTTTTTTTTCCCTTTTTTAGGAAAACGTGTTGTAGTTATTTCACTTAATGACTGCATCTGTACCATTTTTGACCCCTGGTTCCTTAGCGGTTCGTCTTTTTACTTTTCCACTTAGTTAGTGGGTTGTAATAGGCTTTTACTGTTTCTTTCTCTTGGAAAATCTCAAAAAGTCACTCCTTTTTACTCAAATTTTGACCGAAAATGACTTCCAAAGGTTAGAATTTTCTTCTTCTTTGTCTTCTACTCTTTCTCTATATCTTGTCGTAGTTTAGTCTGTAATGGAAAAGAAAAAGTTGAAGAAAAAGCAGAAAGTTGTTGAGGTTAAAAAAGATGATCTTTATTATTGGGTACATGACGATGTTAAGACCCGTGCTTCTTCGTACTGTAGTTTTGATTCTCTTCGAGAGCTTCGTGCCATGAAATTGACTAAGGATGATTCTAATGTTGCTATCGAACTTCTGCCCTGCTCGAGTGAGGATAGGGTTTGTGAGCGTAGGGGAGATTGGGGGTACTTCGATATGTATTCTCCTTGTTTATCTGAGTTGTATATTAGGTTTCCTTTTTCTTCTTTTGAATGCGACGTCTTGACTCAGCTGAATTGTGCCCCTTCTCAACTACACCTGAATTTGTGGGTGTTCCTGAAGGCGTACTAGTGTTTGATGGATTTTCTTGAATATTCTCCTTCTCTTGGGATTTTCTTTTCTCTGTTTCAGTCCAAGGGAGTTCGAAAGGGTTTATGGGTTTGTTTGAGTAGCTTTTCCGGTCGTTCTATATTCCTTCTTTATAAGTCTTCTTTTAAAAATTTCAAATTCCTATTCGTCAAAGTCCGATATGTAGAAACTGAATACCCTTTTTATCTTGATGATGAGTTGATGGAGAGGTATCCGCTTTATTGGTGTTCCGAGCCTATGTAAGTTCTCGAGGCTTATAGGACCGAGGAGGAGGATTTAGTTATTGACTTTTTGGTAAAAAATTTTGCCACTGGAGAGTGCCTTTCGATCTCTGAGATGTTGAATTTTGAAAAAGAGAATGATAGGGACGGGTTGAGGACGTATATAGGTAATATATATATATATATATATATATATATATATATATATATATATATATATATATATATATATATATATATATAGTATTAGTCTATTGTTTGATAATTGATGTTTGTTTGTGCTTGTTTGTAGGAGGACGGGTTCCGCATCTAACGTCGTCCAGGCTTCAGTCTTTCCTTGATAAGAAAAAGGAGAAAGGTGTGAGTACCTCTGTGTTTCTGAAGACTGGTGAGGAGGGTGTTGCTTTCTCTACTGCGCAGCCAGTTTCTTCAAAAAGAAAAAGGGACGAGTCTGACAATTCTTTGGAGGTGCTGTCTGAAGGGGGTAAAGCTCCTGCCGAGATTTCAACCTTAGTTTTTTTTATCATCAACGTAAACTCCATGGTTTCATTCCTGGGGCGAATGCTCATTCTTTGTGGAGTGATAAATTTTCTCTGGCCGAGCCTTCTGAGAGGGCTTCCCAATTTCCTGGGGACATGGTGCTTACCCGCCGTGCCGGGGTGGAAGCCTTAGGTAAATATGTTCAGGTAATTTTCGACTCTCTTTTTCTTCTTTCTCCTCTCTTTTTTTTTTTGATTGGGTTTAATATTACCCTGTCAGTTTGTTGCTGCTCGTCTACTGTGTGTTAGTCGTACCACCGAATTTCTTGGGGCCGAGCAACAGGTTGATGTTGATAAGTTTGCTGCTCTAGAGCGTTTGGTGAAAGAGAATGAGGGGGTTATTATTGACATTACAGCTAAGATGAAGGAGAAGGAAGACGCTGTTACCGATATTGCTGCGAAGTTGAAGGAGAAGGAGCAGGAAGTATGTCATCTTCAGGATCAGATTCAGACTCTTCAGGCCGAGATAAGGGATAATGACAAGACAAAAGGTGAGATGATTTCCCGTATTCATGAGCTGGAGGATCAAGGTATAGAAATGTTTACCTCGGGGTTTGATCGAGCTGTTTCTCAGGTGTCGCTGTTTGTTCCCGGGTTTGATATTCGTCAATTTGATGTGACGAAGATAGTTATTAATGGAGAGTTAGTTCAAGATGAGGCTGGCGATGATCATGATGAGAATGTTCCACCGCCTATTTGATATCTTGGTAGAAAGTAGTTTGGATTTGTATTTTGTTTTTTGAAAAACTTGTCAGTTTTTGTTCCAACGTTAATGATTGATTGTCTGAACTATGGTTTCGGAATGGCTTTGCTATGTTATGCTATATGATTCCAACGTTTATACCTTGTTGGTTCGTAATATGTTTAGAATATGACTGCATAGTATAGTAAATGTATGCTTTTATTCATATGTAATTGTTCCTCATGTTTGAGGTTTGCAGGATGGTCGGCCTCGTTAAAACCTACCCGAGTAAACCCTCCTTAGGGAAAAACCTCGTGGCTAGGAAAAAGAGTACCTGGCCATCCTGCTTCTTACAACATCATGATTAGCTATAGTAGTATTTAAGTGACGAAATATTCCATGTATTTGGTAAGGCTGTTCCGTTCAATGTCTCTAAGCAGTAGGCACCTCTTCCGATTACTTTGGCGATCCGAAAAGGTCCTTCCCATGTTGCTGCTAACTTTCCATGGCCTGGTGACTTCCGAATATCTTCTAGTTGTCTGAGCACTAGGTCTCCTTGTTTAAGGATCCTTGGTTTTACTTTCTTGTCGTACTGACGCTTCATAGCTAGTTGCATTGACTTTTGTCTTAGCTCTGTGTAATTGCGTTCTTCCTCAACGACGTCAATTTCGGCACGCCGAGATTGTTCATTGGCACTCTCATTGAAGTGTTCGGTCCTGGTCGAGCCTTGGCTGATTTCCAAAGGGATTACGCACTCTGTTCCGTACACTAAGCGGAAAGGGCTTTCTTTTGTCGTGGTTTGAGGAGTTGTGTTATAACTCCACAGTATTTCTGGTATAAGTTCGGCCCAGCGACCTTTATCCTCGGTCAATTTTTTCTTAAGGGTCTGCAAAATCACTTTATTAGCTGCCTCTGTGAGCCCATTGGTATGTGGGTGCTCGACAGAGGAAAAATGGTGTCTTATATTCATGTTAGTTAAGAACGAGGTGATTTTTTTATCACTAAATTGCCTGCCGTTATCGGAAATAATTTCTCTTGGTAAACTACATCTACAAATAATAAATTTCCAAATAAATTTTTGTACCTTGTCCGAGGTGATTTTTCCAAGTGGTTATGCTTATATCCACTTTGTGAAGTAATCAATAGCCACCAAAAGGAACTTTACCTGGCCTGGCGATGTTGGGAATGGTCCGAGGATGTCCATGCCCCACTTGTGGAATGGCCAGCTGGCGTCGGACATATGCAACGTCTCGGCTGGACTGTGTATTAGTGGCGAGCATTTTTGACACGAATCGCATTTTCAAACCTTGTTCGTGCAGTCCGACCTTAAGGTCGGCCAATAGTAGTCTGGGCGCAAGATTTTTGCTGTCAGGCTTCTGCCTCCGATATGGTGTCCGCAAATACCTTCATGGACTTCGTCGACTGCTGCTCTTGCGTCATCTCCTGCGAGGCATTTAAGTAGTGGTTGGAAAAAACCACGTCTGTATAGATGATCTCCTATTAGGGTGTAATTGGTTGCTTTTCTTTTGAAAGATCTCGGATCGCCTTCTGGCACTACTCCTGTCTTTAGGTATTGTATTATGGGGGTTCGCCAATCTCCTTCCCGTGACACATATAAAACATACTGCATATCTAGGCTAGATTTCGTTAGTGTGAGATGTACCAGATTTTCTAAGTGTTGGTCATCTCTATATGTTGCTAGCTTTGATAGTATATCTGCTCTGCTATTTTGTTCTCGGGGTATATTCGTTATTTCAAATGTTTGAAAACTTTTTATCATGTTTTTAGTAATATGTAAGTATTTTTCTAAGAGGGGATCTTTAGTTTGGAAGTTACCGGTTACCTGTTGTACTACGAGTAAGGAATCACAATATACTTGCAAGCTTGGCACTTGAATTTCTTTTGCGAGTCTTAGTCCCGCTAATAACGCCTCATACTCGGCTTGGTTGTTTGTTGCCTGGAATAGAAATTTTATTGATTGCTCGGCGTATACCCCTGTTTTGTATTTTAGCAGTATTCCTGCTCCGCATCCGTTGTCATTGGATGCTCCATCTACATATAATTCCCATGGCTCGGCTTCCTCTACTTCATTGGTGAATTCGGAGATAAAATCGGCCAGGGCTTGGGCCCTGGGGATCCTATGGACTGATAAGTAATGTCGAATTCTGAGAGTTTGACCGACCATTTTGTGAGTCTTCCTGCTAGGTCAGGTTTTGCTAGGATTTGTCGAAGCGGTTGATTGATTCAAACTATAATTCGGTATCCTTGAAAATAATGTCGTAGCCTCCGATCTGTGGCAATTAGTCCAAATGCTAGTTTCTCTATCATTGGGTATATCGTCTCAGCACCCTATAGGACTTTACTTACAAAGTATATTGGGTGTTGTTCTTTTTCGTTATCTGTTACAAGTACCGAACTGATTGTGTTAGTTGAAATTGAAAGGAATAGATGTAAAGGCTTACCTTGTTCCGGCTTTTTCAATATGGGTGGTGACCCTAAGGCATTTTTGAATTTTGTGAAAGCTTCTTCACATTCCTCTATCTAGATGAATTGATCGGACTTTTTAAGGTGTTGAAGAAGTGATATGATTTTTCTGCTGCTGCTGGCAAGAAGCAGGAAAGAGCTGCTAACTGACCTGTTAGCTGTTGGACCTCTTTCTTATTCCAAGGAGATTGCATGTTGATTACTGCGAGACAGGATTTGCCTCTATCCCCCTGTTGGTTAATAAGAAGCCGAGGAACTTTCCTTATTGTACTCCGAAGGCGCACTTTTCTGGATTCAATCCCATATTGTGTTTTCTGAGCTGTTCGAATACCTCGGTCAGGTCGTCCTTGTGCTGTTCCTCCGAGGTTGACTTTACTACCATGTCGTCTACATATATTTCAATGTTTCTTCCGATCTGTTCTTTGAACACTTTGTCCATTAGCTGTTGATATGTTGCCCCCGCGTTTTTTAGCCCAAAGAGCATGACTTTGTAACAGAAGTTCCCTTGATCGGTGATGAATGTTTTTTTTTCTTTGTCTCCCGGATGCATGAGAATTTGATTATAACCTGAGTAGGTATCCATGAAGCTAAGTACTAGGAAACCTGAGGTGTCATCTACTAGCCTGTCTATGTTGGGCAGTGGGTAACCGTCTTTATGGCATGCTTTGTTTAAGTCGGTAAAGTCTACGCACATGCGCCACTTTTCCGAGCTTTTTCACACCATTATGACGTTTGCTAGCCATGCTGAAAATCGTAGTTCCCGGATAAACCCTGCCTCCAGGAGCTTTATTGTTTCTGCCTCGGCTGCCTTTCTCCTTTCGTCTCCCAAGTTTCTTTTCTTTTGTCGTATAAGTCGGGTATTGGGGTTGACTGCCAACCTATGGCAGATAAAATTGGGGTCGATACCAGGCATGTTCGCCGGTCTCCATGCAAAAAGGTCGGCGTTTGTCTTTAGTATTGTGATAAGGTCGTCCTTCTGTCCTGCAATGAATGCGGATCCTATGTTAGTGAATTGTTCTTCCTGACCTAATTGTACCTTTTCAAGGTCATCCGTTGGCATGGGACGACTTTCGTCACTTCGAGGGTCCAGTTCGGCCAGAGTTGGTATATTTTTCGAGTTGTACACTGTGTGTATCCGAGGTGTTTCTTCCTTCTTGACTGCTTTGAGGCTTGCATTGTAGCATTGTCTTGCCTCCTTGTGGTCGACGTATACCATCCCTACTGCGTTATCCTACAAAGAAAATTTCACACAAAGATGAATTGTTGAAACAATGGCTCCAAAGGCGTTCAGTGATGGATGCCCTAGGATGATATTATAAAGGCTGGGGCAATCAACCACTAGGAATTGAATGTATAGTGTTTTATTGTTTGTAGATTCTCCAATTGTTGTTCTCAGCCAAATATACCCTGATACCGATACCTTTTCTCCAGAGAACCCTACCAATTCTCTGGCTGACGGTTGTAGTGCGTTGTCGCTGAAGTGCATCTTTTTGAATGTTGAGTAGAACAAGACATCGGCACTGCTTCCTGGATCGAGCAGGACCTTTTTTTATTATTAACTCTCCCATGTGGACTGAGATGACAACAGGGTCGTCTAAGTTCGGGCAGGTTGTTTTGAAATCGGCCGCGCTGAAGTCGATGCGGGAGGTCGGAACCGACGTCTGTCGTACCGGACGAGATCCTTCCATCGTCATCATTGCTCGGTAGCTTCTTTTCCTTACTGAAGTGGTATTTTTGCCGCCAGCAAAGCCTCCTGAAATGTAATTGATTATCCCCTTGGATGGGGGTGTTACGACTTCTTTTTGCTTGTTTTCTCTTTCTACTTCTCTTTCTGTGTCGTATTGCTTTCATGACGAGATATATTTGTCTAAAAGTCCTTGTCTTGCCAACCTTTCAAGAAGATCTTTTGCCACCACACACTCGTCTGTTGTATGATCGAACTTTTGATGGAAAGCACAGTGTTTGCTTCGATCCACATACTTTTGATCTTGGTATGACCCTGATCTGATAGGTGGTTTGATCAGTTTGTTGTGCAGAATTTCCTTGATTATGTCCTCCCTTTTTGTGTTGAATTTTGTGTACGAGTCGAACTTCGGCGCTAGTTTGAATGGTTTTCGGGGGTCTTTACTTGTAGGTCGGTGTGGCCTTTCCTCATCTTTTTTGGTTGGCCTTTTGCTTCTTCTGGCCACCCTGAGCTCTTCAATTTCAATTTGACCCTGGGCTTTTTCTCGAAACTCCTCCAGCGTTTTCGGTTTTGCCACTGCTATTGCTTCCTGAAATTTTTCGGGACAGAGTCCGCTTTTGATGGCGTGTTGCTGCACTTCGGAGTTAAGATCGGGGATTTGCATAGCTACTTCTGTGAACCGCATCATGTACTCCTTTAAGCTTTTATGTTGTTCCTGTTTGATCGTGCTGAGATAGTTCGAGTCTCGCACGTAGATTTTGGATGCTGCAAAATGATTTATAAATAATTTGGCAAACGCTTCAAAGCTTGATATAGATCCTGCAGGTAAGTTAGAAAACCATAATAAAGCAGCTCCATCTAAAAAGGTTGGAAAATATCGGCACAAGATGGGATCGAAGTCACTATTGAGAAACATCCGTTGGCGTGGGACGACTGTCGTCACTTCGAGGGTCCAGTTCGGCCAGAGTTGGTATATTTTTCTAGTTGTACACCGTGTGTATCCGAGGTATTTCTTCCTTCTTGACTGCTTTAAGGCTTGCGTTGTAGCATTGTCTTGCCTCCTTGTGGTCGACATATACCGTCCCTACTACGTTATCCTACAAAGAAAATTTCACACAAAGATGAATTATTGAAACAATGGCTCCAAAGGCGTTCAGTGATGGACGCCCTAGGATGATATTATAAGGGCTGGAGCAATCAACCACTAGGAATTGAATGTATAGTATTTTATTGTTTGGAGATTCTCCAATTGTTGTTCTCAGCCAAATATACCCTGATACCGATACCTTTTCTCCAGAGAACCCTACCAATTCTCCGGGTGACGATTGTAGTACGTTGTCGCTGAAGTGCATCTTTTTGAAGGTTGAGTAGAATAAGACATCGGCGCTGCTTCCTGGATCGAGCAGGACCTTTTTTATTATTAACTCTCCTATGTGGACTGAGATGACAACAGGGTCGTCTAAGTTTGGGCAGGTTGTTTTGAAATCGATTGCGCTGAAGTCGATGTGGGAGGTCAGAACCGACGTTTGTCGTACCGGACGAGATCCTTCCATCGTCATCATTGCTCGGTAGCTTCTTTTCCTTGCTGAAGTGGTATTTTTGCTGCTAGCGAAGCCTCCTGAAATGTAATTGATTATCCCCTTGGATGGGGGTGTTACGACTTTTTTTTGCTTGTTTTCTCTTTCTACTTCTCTTTCTGTGTCGTGTTGCTTTCTTGACGAGATATATTTGTCTAAAAGTCCTTGTCTTGCCAACCTTTCAAGCAGATCTTTTGCCACCACACACTCGTCTGTTGTATGACCGAACTTTTGATGGAAAGCATAGTGCTTGCTTCGATCCACATACTTTTGATCTTGGTATGACCCTGCTCTGATAGGTGGTTTGATCAGTTTGTTGTGCAGAATTTCCTTGATTATGTCCTCCCTTTTTGTGTTGAATTTTGTGTACGAGTCGAACTTCGGCGCTAGTTTGAATAGTTTTCGGGGGTCTTTACTTGTAGGTCGGTGTGGCATTTCCTCTTCTTTTTTGGTTGGCCTTTTGTTTCTTCTGGCCTCCCTGAGCTCTTCAATTTCAATTTGACCCTGGGCTTTTTCTCAGAACTCCTCCAGCATTTTCGATTTTGCCACTTCTATTGCTTCATGGAATTTTCCGGGACAGAGTTCGCTTTTGATGGCGTGTAGCTGCACTTCGGAGTTAAGATCGGGGATTTGCATAGCTGCTTCTGTGAACCGCATCATGTACTCCTTTAAGCTTTCATGTTGTTCCTGTTTGATCGTGCTGAGATAGTTCGAGTCTCGCACGTAGATTTTGGATGCTGCAAAATAATTTATAAATAGTTTGGCAAACTCTTCAAAGCTTGATATAGATCCTGAAGGTAAGTTAGAAAACCATAATAAAGCAGCTCCATCTAAGAAGGTTGGAAAAGATCGGCACAAGATGGGATCGAAGTCACTATTGAGAAACATCATTGATTCAAATTTTGTAACATGGATTTTAGGATCTCCGATCCCCTTGTACAGTGTTAGGGTCATTGAAAGTGTAAAATTTTTAGACATTTTAAAGCTCATTATTTCTTCGGAAAAAGGGATTAGTCCGTCGTCTTGCTGTTTTGGGGTTGGTTTCCACCGTCTTTGCGTTTGATTCTGATTGACGCTCCTCATGCTGATCGGTATTTGCTTTCTTGTTGGTCTTCTGCTCGTCATTGTTCTGCATTGCTGCCAACAGTTCGGCCATTCGCTGGTTTTTCGCGAACAAGGCGGAATTTGCAGCTAATAGGTCAACGTTGGTCGGATTGGTCGAGAGAGTTACCAAATGGTCCGTCATGGTTCAGTTCCTGAAAGGAAAGAAAATACAAGGCCAATGTGAAATTGTTAGCTCGGAAAAAACTAGAAGGTGAGGCTTTTTGCCCCACAGTGGGTGCCAAATGTTCGTGCAAGGATACTCGTCTCTGTGCTATACGTCGGACTCCAGGTGTTACTGAGGAGATGACCGGGTCTGCGACGAGGAGCACCTTGCTTGAACACGGACCGAGTGAGGTACCTGCAAAAAGGACTCCAATGCTCAAGTTAGTAAAGAATATTTTTAATATACGAGTACCAGAACGAAATACTAGTGTGAGTAGTCTAGATGCCTTTGGTGATTTCACAGTTGCCGTTTTATAGACTTTTTGGATTGAATCCATTTAGTGATTTGTTGGAGTGAATCCTGGTTTGGGCCGAGATTTTTCGGTGGTTATTGTTATCGTGTTTATCCGCTACCTGTTTCTTTAACGTGCTAACGTGACCGAGATATAGGGTGTAAGTTCTGATTTTGTAGGGTACATTACACCACATATCCAAAATATTGACTCACTTAATCAATAAATTAAAAAAAGAATTGTGATGTAAATAAAAGTTTTATATTATGCGCAAATTTTTTTATATTATATTTATAAGTTTTTTTATTTTGTAAAAAAAAATTCAATGCTAAAAAATGCAAATAACAAAAAACAGTGACATATAGACGTACTTTTTATTAATTTAATTAAATTTAATTACAAAAAAATTGTACATGTAATATTATTGAATTTTTTTTATTTTTTTATTTTTTATCTTTTTTTGTACTTACAAAATTTTTATGTAATTTTTACAAAAATCTATATATACAAATTAACAGTCAGTTATATTAAATTATTTAATATTTTTATTTGTTATTTTGACGTTAAAAACATTTCATATAAATCATCATTTATCTTATTTTATTTTATTGTATCCAACGCACTCGTAATCATTATCTATGATCATATTCTTGATCATGAGATACTCTCAAAATTCTCAAATCTGAGTACGGTGATGTTTCTGTACAAGGATCTCAATTAAGTCAAGCAGTGGCATGTGTAATCCTATGGAACAATACACTTGGACTTCTACTTTCTTTCATCCTTTTTTATTCTAATCTTAAATCAAAGGTCGCTAAAGTGGACCTGATACACTTTGAAGTATAATATTATTATTATTATTTTGTGTGCCTAGCTACTTTCACTATATAGAATATAGTATATAGTGTCAAAATAAAGTACTCAATCATAGATAATAATTAATCCTCCTTTATAAATACATGAGGTAGGAATCAAGGAAATCAAAACCTACATCATCGTTATTATCATGGCTTCTTACTCCGTATCATGTTTCTTCGGTGCAAGTGCGACTTCAAACCGCTGGCAAATAAAGCTCTCCCAACCATACCCCAAGATAAGATTGCAGTGCTCTAAGGACAATGGTAATTAATACATATATTCTTGTACTCGCTACTCAATCTATCAATCCTTAACAAGATGTGTTCATGAGTTGAAATTATTCATCCTTGATAAAAGCAAATTAATTCAAGGGGAAAAAACAAATTAAAGATTCAAGATCATGACTCGTAAACATAGCAAAACGATTTTATATTATATATTAATTTATTTCTGTTATTGTTAACCAAAATTTATTATTATCAACGAATGATATATTTTTTTATTTTATGATACCATATCAAAGTTTATTTTTTACAAAAAAACATGTTTTATTTTGTGATTGTTTTTGGCAGATAAGCCAGCAGACATTGTTGATGCAAATTTGAGTGTTTTGAGGGCAAGAATTGAAGAATTGAAGAAAAGGGATGGTGGGTGGAACTATAACAAGCTGAATAATAATGAATACGAGGTTTCAAGGTATAAGAGAAATTCAAAAATAGTAACAGAATACGTAGAGATGTTGGGTATGGCATGTGGTGCAATTGGACTCGTCTTTCTCATTGGTTCTATTAGCATCTACTTTGTGTCCCTTCTTGTTTATATATCAAAATGAATCACTTAGCTTGTTTCTTCTTCTACCTACCAAACATCAAATATATCATGGATCATCTTTAATTTGTCTTTTTCTATCTACATGGATGTCTTTGTTTCAAATTGAAATTTGAATGTGTATGTATATCTAAGTGTTCTCCCTTCCCCGTGCATAAGTTGAAGAAACTAATAATACTCCCAAACAAGCGTGTTTCTCAGGCGGTGATGATCATCAATAACTGCAATTTTCTAAGATCCAAGAAGAATAAAATATTATTAAATAATAAAAAAAGTAATCATAGAATTAAATTTCATTTTGACACGTGATTCAAATGTCCGTGATATAAAAAGATTAAATATTATTTAAAAATTATTAATTTATTTTGATATACTCTAATTTTTATTTATTTAATCGTTGGATTGGATTTTATGTTTATAAGTTTTAGAATATTTTTTTATTTTGATTTAATAAAAAATGATAAGTATCTTCTTAGTTATTGTAATTATAGTATTCTGTGGTTAGAAATTTGAATTTTTTTATTTCGTAGTAAAATCATGACGTAGATAAATAAAATTGAATAGATTCTTCTTTTATTGTATTGAAAAAATTGGGTAGAAGGTTGATGAGTCCTCTCAATTTAATTTATAAATTATAATGTGTATAAGTGAGATTGAAGAATTTTTTTAAAAAAAATTAGTAAAAATTAAAGTAAACCAACTCTTTCTATTCAATTTTAATTTTTTTATTTTTATTTTTATTTTGTTGTATTTTTTATTTTATTTAAATTTTTATCTTTTATTTATCTTATCACATTTATTTTCACAATATAAAATAAAATATTATTTTTACAAAATAATGGAGATCCGAAGTTAAATAATACTATAGAAATGCTTGCAACATTTGCTAGATTAATAATAAACTTCTTGTCACAAAAAAAACTAAAAACAGACAAATTTATTGGATCCATGTCCTTGAGTTTAATTACAGATAAGTTTAAGAAATCAACTACCACCACCGCAGCATTTTTCATCTGAAACAATATTTAAAAAAATATTATCTAAGAATTAAAAAGAGTTGTCTTTGAGTAACATTTTTAGATTTAGCGTTAAATATAAATGTTCTGAGGGGTCAGTGTTTGAGGCTGAAACTAAGGTCCAGATTGTTTTTAGTGATAGCAGTTCATTCAGTTTAAAATAATTCAATTAGTTTTTTGGGTGAAAAATATTAGATATTTCATCTTCTGAAATCAATATTTTTGATATTATTATAATTCAATATGTCTATTATGTATATGTACTTTTTGAGATCGATAAATTCTTTGGGTTTTATTAACTAAAAAATTTGACTTTGGACAATAATTATCAAAAAAGAATTAATTGAAACATAAAAACGTGACTAAATTGGTCCTAATTACTCTTTGAAAAATAGAAGAATGAAGGAGAGAGATTCTCGAATGAAGAAAAGGATTCAATAACTTAGAAAGAATTGAACGAGAAGCCGTATGAGATGAAAATCTCATGTACAGTATAGAGTGTCAATAAGGGTGACTTATTTGTCAATTTTTCTACTATCACCCAAAAAAACTCTGCCTTACGTAAATTGTCAGAGTACGTTTAACTTTTGGATTTGAAATTTCACTTCCGTCTGTCTGAGTTCTTAGTGAGAAGGTGGGAGATGGTATCTATAAGACTCTGATACTTAAGTTAACAAGGTTTTTAAACAGATTTTTATAGTAGAGTAGATAACTATTTTTTGAAAAATTATATTTTTATTGGTGGATAACCATTCTCTTTATCTTTGAAGCTTGTTGAGATTTATCTTTTAAATGAAAAAGAGATAGTAGAAAAAAAATTTAGAGAGACAATTACTTATTTAGATAAGTGAACTAACCTCCCTTGACCTTTCAAAAGATCGGATAAGGAAAAGATGCCATTTTTAATAGGTTTATTTTTAATGAAGTCTTTATTTTGGACTAAAAGTATGAATAATAAATATTATAAATTTTTAATATTTATAAAAAAAATATTCATTAAAAGAATATCTATGGAATAATATATATAAATATATACAAATTTATAATATCTAATTTAGTAATTATTTTTTTTATTTATAAAACATTTTTATTACCACGACATATATAATATCATTTGGGTAAAATTTATAAACAATCTTATCTTGGAGCAATAATTAACTGCCACATCTATGTGTAACTATATATATATTAAGACCACATGTATGGATCTAACATCTACGGTAAGAATGATGAAAATCATGTAATGGATTCCATTTCCGAATTAGGCAAGTATCATTGAGTGAGAAGGATGTTATGAAGGCAAAAAAGGACAGGTAATTATATTTATGGGTTATGGATTCAGATATGCAAGATGGCAAATTGTGAATAACTGAATATGTTATAAGTCAAAAATGACCTGCACTACCTATCTTATCTAGTGCACAGGCCACAACCAATCTCGTTTTGCCATTACATTACATCTGCTTACTTTTACCAATATTTTATTTAATTATTTAATTATTATAATTCATCATTTGTTTTTGTTAATTTCAGAAAAGCATAGGATTAGCACTTAGCAGCACACTTTTATACACGTGATTGGCTTTACCCTCTCTGCTTATCCAAGATCCCGAGGAAAATCAAATCAAACGAAGTTATAACTTAGGCAAAATATAAGTTTCAGATCAAAGTTTAAAGATATGTTTACATGGTAAAATATAAATCATACATTCTAAAGTTACATTTTTTACTTAAAATTGTAATTTTTCACAAAAAAAGCGTCACTTAATGGAAAAAAGTAAATTAGAAGATTTAAGAGAAGAAATAATTAAATTATCAAAATTAATAGATCAAAAATTAATGATTTTAACTAATGTTAATTGTAATGACACTGAATTCTTAAAATCAATACAAAATGATTTTTCTCAAAATCTTTATTTTACTATAAGTTTTATTGAAGGACTTCAAAAACCTGAAAAAACTTATTTTTCACACGGAATTTCTAAAAAATGCTACCATGGAAATGATTCCCCACATCTTTATTATACTTTTAACCCACAATTAAATTCTAGAGTAGATATGCTTGAAGAAATATTAGTATCCATAAAATTTCAAAGAAATAAAGAAAAAGAAAATCCCAAAGAAGAAAAATTTCAAAATATAATCAATATAACAGACTTAAAAATAAAACCACCATTGAAATTATGAATATTGAAGAAAAATTAGAAGAAGTTACAATGCTTTTTAAACAATTAAAAATGGCTCAAGAAAATAATATTATGGAACATGGTTTTCAAATAGAAGAAGAATTAGTAAATTCTGAAAATATAGAAAATGAAGAACACATTCTAGATTATTCAAGTGACGAGGAACCAGCAATTTCAATGCAAGTAAAAAATGAAGCTAGAACATCTAAGGATAATCAATCTCAATTTAAATGGGAAACAAGTTTTGATAATTATGCTTTTAAAAAAGGGTTTATAAATAAAGATTCAAAATATACAAAAATACCATCAAAATACGTTCCTAAAATTCAGGAAATGGAAGGAGAAAGAATGCTTGACTTAGACTGTAAAAAGAATGAAAAAGAAATTTTCGAAAGTTGGTCGAATTCCTTTTTATTAGAAGCTTTTACTAATCCAAAACTTAGTGAATTGTCTGGAAGAGATATTTGGAATTACATAGGGTTTCATACTAAAGGAACTATAAGAGATTATATGACATCAATAGAAAACCAAATAATAGAAGATTTAGCAACAAAAACAACAGCTTATGATAAGATATTATATATAATGATGATTCTATATAAAGAATTTTTTGGAAAAAATATTATAAATCATAGACAAGAAGTCTATAATAAAGAATATCAAGAAGCAAAAAACCATTTAGCTAATATTCAGATATATGATCTATGTAATGTGGAATCTTATATATGCGAATATAGAATACATTATTACAAATTAAAAGAAGAAGATAAAAATCATTATCTTAGTATGTATATAACAAAACTTCCATATCCTGCTAATGAATTTATAATGGGAAGATTTATAAGAGAAATAAATAGAGGGACAATTGAAAATAATTTTGGTGGAGCAACCTCTGCAATAAGAGAGGAAATAAAAGAACGCTGTATGCAAGAAGCAACTCAAAAAAGATTTGTGAATATAATTAGAATTTGTTGTCAGGATAATGAAGAGATACCCCAAAAATATGGTCTTAATAAAAATTTTCAAAGAAAAAGAAAATATCAATTTAGAAAAAGAAAATACTATCCAAACTGAAGAAAAAAGAGGTATTTTAGAAAAAGAAATAACGATAAAAATAAAAGACAAAGAAATGACTATTGCCTGAATAAAAAAGAAAATTGTAAGTGTTGGTATTGTTAAGAAGAATGACACTATGCAAATGAATGCCCGAAAAAGAAGGATAAAAAGGATCTTACTAAACAAATAGAAATTGCTAAGTCTTGTTTCATGGAACCATTAGAGGAATCTGATGATAACTTAGACTATATTTTTGAATATGTCTCGGAAACAGACTCAGAGACCGAGTAATAATGCCACATTTATTACTATAAAAATAACAGAAAAGTTTATAAATGCTTTCATAGATTCTAGAGTAACACAATGCTTTGCTAGTTCAAATATAAAACTTGATTGGAAAAAATTAAAGAAACCATTAAGAGTTAGAATAGCTGAGAAATCAATACATAAAATTGACCAAAAAGCAGAGATGGTTGAAATTTTTATTCAAAATTATAGGTTCATTGTTCCATCTATATATATGTTAGATTTTGGAATGGATTTTATCATAGGAAATAACTTTTTAAAGCTATATCCATTCATTCAAGAATTAACATATATAGTTTTAAAAGCTCCACACGATTCTTCAATAAATCAAAAATCAAAACGTATAAAAATACCAACTACTACTATAGATAAGATCTTAAAATTTAAAATATTTTCTATATTAGAAACATGTTATTTAAATTTATACTTTCAGATAAACATTCCAAAAAATAATCTTGAAATAAAGATAGAAGAACTTTTGGATGAAATTTGTGCTGAAAATCCTTTAGATATTAAAAATACAAATAACGAATTAGTAAGCATTAAACTAAAAGATCCTACAAAAGAGATAAATGTTCCAAATAAAATTCCTTATTCCGCAAGAGATAAAGAAGAGTTCTCATTAGAATGTAGAGATCTTTTGGAAAAAGGAATTATAAGATTAAGTAAAAGTCCTCATGCGGCTCCAGCCTTTTATGTCGAAAACAATAATGAAATTAAAAGGGGAAAACGAAGAATGGTTATTAACTATAAGAAGATGAATGAAGCAACTATTGGTGATGCTCATAAACTTCCAAGAAAAAATTCTATTTTAGAAAAAATCAAAGGAGCAACTTGGTTTTCATCTCTTGATGCAAAATCAGGATATTGGCAACTTCGTTTAGACGAAGAAACAAAAAAATTAACTGCTTTTACTTGCCCAACAAAAGAATCAACAAGTGTGTTGCTCTATGAATGGAATGTATTACCATTCGGATTAAAATAAGCCCCAGGTATTTATCAAAGATTTATGGAAGAAAATCTAAAAGAGTTAAATGAATTTGTTTTAGTATACATTGATGATATACTAATTTTTACAAAACAGGATAAAGAAGATCATCTTCAAAAATTATTAATAGTTTTAGAAAGATGTAAAGAAAAATGATTAGTTCTTAGAAAAAAGAAAGCAAGAATAGCAAAGCAAGAAATAGAGTTTCTTGGATTAATTCTATCCACTCAAGGAAAGCTAAAACTTCAACCAAATGTTCTAGAAAAGGTAATTTATTTCCTAATAAAATAGAAGATAGAAAACAATTACAAAGATTTTTAGGGTGTATAAATTATATTTCTGATCAAGGATTTTTAAAGAATATAACAGAATACACTAAAAGCTTATTTTCAAAAATAAGTACTAAAAAAGTATGGAAATGGTATAAAAAGATAGTATGCAAATTCAAAGAATTAAAGAATTATGTGAAAAACTTCCAGAACTTTATATTCCAGAAGAAAATGACTACTTAATAGTAGAAACAGATGCTTTAGACATAACCTGGTCAGGATGTCTAAAAGCTAAGAAAGCTATAAAAAGTCTGGAACAAGAAAAAGAATCTCTAGATTCTAAATATTCCCCAAAGAAATTACTTTGCAGATATATTTCAGGGACTTTTACTCCAACAGCACAGAGATATACTACTCATGAAAAGGAAACTCTGGCAGCAATTAAATCTCTTAAGAAATGGAAAATTGATTTACTACCCAGAGAATTTACATTAAGGACAGATTCAAGTTACCTAACAGGTTTCATACGATATAATTTAAAAGTTGATTATAATCATGGACGATTGGTAAGATGGCAATTATTTTTGTTACAATATCCAATAAAAATTGAATATATTAAGGGTGACAAAAATGTTATTGCAGATACATTAACAAGAGAATAGAGTTCGTCTACAACGCATTAGATCAAGAAATTCAAAAATATGAACAAGAACTCGAAAAATGCAAGCATTGTCAGCAAATAAGGACACAGATCCAATCCCTCAAGAAGGCCATCGAAACAATGAAATCAACACAACAACCAAAACCATCAGAGTTCAGCCAGCCAAGCGTGGTAGACAAATCAGGTGAAGAAAAAAATTCAGAAAATAAAACAATTGCTGAAATTATCAAAAAATCCACCCAAGATAAAAAATATTATGTAATTTATAATGGCCCCATGAAGGGAGTATATGATGCCTGGGAAAAAGCAGCACCATTTACACATCAATCAAGGATAATTCATAAATGAGGGTTTTTAACACTAGACGTAGCAAAGGAATCCTTCAGGAAATATGAAGCTCTTCATCCAGAGCAAACCCTAAAAAGAGCAGATAAAGCTCCAATTCAAACCCAGAGAACAGGGATAATAAGAAACATTCCTACAAGGGCTGAAATCAAAGAAAAGAAAAGGGTCTGTAGATCAAATCTCAGAGAAACCCTTAACATAGTCCTGAATTGGACTGAAGAAAAAAGGGCAATCTTGGGATATTATCCTATTGCCAAAGAACAGCTAACAAAGCTGGTTATATTTCCATATGCTTCCCCATCTGACACCTATCAGTTTTTTCAGTATGGATTAATTGATACAATTTTAATTTTTAATGATCTAAAAATTATTAGTGAGTTTCCTGCAGGATTCATTGATGCAGTAAAGAGATTTAAAAATATGATTGACAATGTAAATCCAAGGGATATATCCCTAAAATTTACAAACAGTCAACCTATTTTTAATGAAGAAGAAGAATGCTTGGTTCCAGCACACCAAGTAATATTCATGTCTGTCTTCCCAGGAAATTTTCAACCAATTGATCAGATTCAAGATTTAACAATTTACAGTCATGAAGGAAGGCTAGCCAGCACATTAGCAAGGGTCTTTGAAAGAACTCAAAAAATAACGAAGGAATCTCACACAAGGATTAATTATAAAAGTAGAAAGACTCTGCTTGTGTCCAGTAAAAGAAATGAAATTGAAGAAAGAGAGATGAGACTCTTGGTGAAATTTGAATCAGCATTCTACAACTTATCTGGACTTTTAGAAAAGCTCCCTGAAGGGATAAAGAGGAATCTCTGCTATTTAATAAAAGATAGAGAAGACCACAACTGCCAGCTATGTGCCTCAGAGATATATGAAGAAAGCAATAATGAAACGGAATCAACCCACATGATAAAGGAAGAAGACAACGCATCTGAAGGTCACATGATGAAAGAGGAGGACAGCACATCTGAAGCATCTCTCAACATTATTGCATAGTGACGTAAGCACTTAGGTCATAAAGCACCAACAATGTAGCTGGTGCAAGATAGCAAACAATGACGTAAGCAATGACGTCATAAGAAGGGTAAGGATGGGAATTGTCCATCAAACCTAACTATTATAAATAGGTTGCTTAGGCAATTGTAGAAGGCATCAGACAATAGAAAGCAGGAGGCTAAGAGTACTCATATGCTAGGAAAGCAAGGAGGAAGCTGCCGAGGCGATTCTATAGTCTGAAGAAGAATTCCCTTAGGGAAAACCAATTCTAAACTCCCCTCTGGAGTTAGTATCTATAATCTCCCCTCTGAAGATAAAAACATCTTATGTAAAATATTATAAATAAAGGAAGTTTTTCTCCAGAAAGGTACGCCTTTATCCTAATCTCTTAGTTATGAATTATTTAGAAAGTTTAGAATTAACGGAAGAATCTGATTATTATAGATTATCTGCTTTATTAGATGATGAAAAACAGGCTGTTCTAAAAACAGAATTAAATCTCAAATCAAATGAAAATTTTAATAAACAAAATCTTTTAAAAGAAGTTTTTAATAGAAAAAATATAATATACTATGGAAAAATTCAACTTGAAGCCCCTATAAAGATAAAATCCGCCAATGGAGAACTTGAAATAGCTTTGATAAATGATGAAGAATTAAGTAAACAGATTGAGAAAATTAAGGATCAACAAAAAAGATCTAAAATTGGATGGATCCATATTAGTACTATACAAATCTTAATCAAATCTACATATATGAAAGGAATTAATTCACCAATAAGCTTAGCAATCTGTGATAAAAGAATTACTGATGACCCAATAGATCAAATAATTGGAATTGTTCATGGAAACTTGGCAAACGTAAATGTTAAATTCAATGCCCATCTTGGATACGCTATACCTTTATCAACTGAAAATCTTGGAAGATCTATAAGCTTAGCTTATAAATTTCACAGAAAGAATCTAATGGAACAAGATGATGAACCATTTTCAATTACATATGCAATAAATTATGCTTTAACAAATAGTCATCATAGTATAATATTTAAAAACAGAGAAAGAATTTATGTTGATGAATTATTTCAGAAAATTGTAAAAACAGAAATACCAAAATATAAAGCTATTGAAAACCCAGTTCTATTATTAAAAGAACCATCAGGAAAATTAGTTTCATCGAATTTTCAAATAAGAGAATCTAAAATTAATAGCCCTTTAAGTTTATCTAAGTTAAAAATCAAAGAAGAAAATTCTGAAATAAAAGAACTAACAAAAAAGGTCGAAAAATTAAATGAAACCCTAAACATTAAATTATGACAGTAAATAAAGAAGAAATATATGTAACTTATCAAGACAAAAAACAAGAGCTCTTTGAAAGAAAAAATCGGTTGAATTATTTACAGTTTTCTGAAATAAATCAAAGAGCATTTAAAGCCCTAAAAATAATCTATGACAAGTTGAAAAGAGAAGTCGAAGAGCTAGAGAAATTAATAGAATTTCTAGAAAATAGTGATGAATCAATGATAGAATTTGCAGAAATTCTAAGATAAATAATGAAGCATACAAATATTGAAAGACCAGAAAATAAAATAAAAAGGAAAAGGGCGAAAAAATTAAAAAGTAAAATAAATGAGTATAAAAGGAAATTAAATAATCTTCAGATCGAAATTGATGACCTTATAATAAAAAGGATAGAAATAAGAATAAATATAAACAAGTTGGAGTTAAACTTAAAAAATTTATAAATGCCTGAAAAACCATATTATGACTTAAAAGAATTAAAGCTGTTAAAAGAAAAAATGGAAAATGAAGTTGAAAAATTAAAAAGATATTTAGAAACAATAGAAAGTGTAGAAATAAAAGAAGTTTTTGAGGATTTAAGAAATTATATTAAAGAAAAAGACAAACAGATAAAAGATTTTATATACAATAATCCATGCAAAAAAGAATATTATTAACTAAAACAAGATTGAAAAACTATAAAAATCAGAATTATAAATACTAGTAATATGGTCAAAACTTTTTATTATGAATTGGCAAATTATTCGAAGAGTTAATAGAAATTTCGAAAAAGAAATTAGGGAAAATGACACTCCCCTCCCCTGAGAGATACTAAAATGACACTCCCCTCCCCTCTATTTGTAAAATGTATAGTTTAATCCATTTAGTTAAAAATATTAACAGAATATTTCATTTAAAAAAATTAAATATTTTATTCAATAAAATTAATATTCTAATTTACCATACTATCCCTTTATATTTATTTACTAACTAAACTCAATTTCTGAACTAGGATTCCAATTCCCTCACAGTCGTGTTCCAGCGCTATTTCTCTTTCAATCTCTTCAATTTCCTTTGGTTGTCTCTGCTATCGCTACCTAGGTGTTGCCATTGCTGCATAGCTTTGTGTAATCATCGCCGTTATTATCAATACAAGTAATAAGGTTTGACATCCTTTTCTCAAACTCAATTAATTTACAAAAAAAATTCATATCATTGGCAATTCTGGATATATCCCTAAACCCTTCATTTTTGCTATCCCTAAATCCTTTTCTTCGTCGTTTCTGTTATAGTTATTCATTATTAATTACGCCAATTTTTTTTTCATATTAGGAAATGTCTACCAATATTGAAACTATATCTAGTGTTAATGAGTACGATGGAACTGAACCCCCTATTGAACAATTATTTACCGATAGTGATGAAGAATATGATGTTAATAAGGATCAATGCGTAGAGAGTTATTTGGATGATGAGGAGTGGAATGAGGATGACTACACTTCAGAGGAAGAAAGTGAAGTAGAAGTTAACATAGAGAATGAAGGTGAGATAATGAAAAGATTTGATGTTGAAGATAATGAAAAAATTAGTCTAGAAAAGTTTATGATATTTGTTGACGTACATGAGTTCAGGAGTGTATTGAGAGATTACATAATTCAAGAGAATTTTGATATAATAAGAGTGAAAAATGCACTATTTATTTGATGTTCCAGGGTTAGATTTAGCTAACTTTACAACAAATATATGTTTATTAATAGCTTTTGTAAAAGCAAAAAATTAAAATGCACTATTTATTTGATGTTGCAGGATATTAGAAAAGATAAACTTCTTAGAAAGCATTCTTCAAATTTGACGATTCAACGAGTATTTAGAAGTTTCAAGAATTGGGTATTGGAGATTGCAGCTTGTACAAGGGACAATACACCAACATAAAAACATATTCTATTATGCACAATGCTCTTTATTTAGATTAAGAAACTTACTTTGTAGGGATGTGAAGGAATGAGATGTTGATTTTTTAAATTTGGGATTTATTCATCTCGACTTGTTTTTAAATTTTGATAAAGTTGTTAATAAATTTCAATAGTTTTATGAAACAAATTATTTATCAATATTAATTGTTATACATATTAGTAATGGTAAGATTTTTTATTTAATGTTAAAATAATAGTAAAATATAAAAATAATTATTAACGAAAATTTTGGTAAAATCATAATTTAATAATTAAAAAAATTATTGAAGGGTATATTAGAAAAAATAATTTAATTATTAATTTTTTAAAAATATTTTAATAAAAATATAATTTAATCAATAAAAAAATAATTTATTAAAGGGTATTTTAGTAAGTAGAATTTAATGACAAAAAAATAAAATTTTTTACTAAAGGATATTTTTATAAAAATAATTTTGTTTTTCAAAAAAAAATGAATAAAGTTAACATTAATTAACACAAAATTTAAAATGGATTAAAGAGGGGTTTTTTTAAAGGTTATAAGAGAGGGGAATGTATATTTTATAAATAGAGGGGAGGGGAGTGTCATTTTAATATCTCTCAGAGGAGGGGAATGGTATTTTCTCTTTTTTTAAAGGTTATAGGGGAGGGGAATGTATATTTTATAAATAGAGGGGAGGGGAGTGTCATTTTAACATCTCTCATGGGAGGGGAATGGCATTTTCTCAAGAAATTAAAAGAAAAGACGACTTTAAAAATTGGTATCAGAGCCAAGTTAACGATTAACGATTAAGGATAACACTTTCTCTTTAAGCAACACTTTTAGTGATACGCTTTTAAATCAAAATCTGTACAAAAATGCATCTGTACAGGAGATAGACCCTATAACTTATAAGCATTATTTTTATATATTTTTTGTTTTTAATATTAAATGTGGTAGATAAAAAAGCAAGAAACGATAAAAAGTTTATCTTTTATACCCTAAGAAGAAAATATACAAAATTGAAGTATTTAATGTCAACATCTTCATTGAGTAATCATTTACTACTATTTATAATTTAAACATTACTTTTGTTACATGGCAAGGGAATTGGAATAGCAGAATATATAGAAGCCAGGTTTATATCATGAAGCTGGTCTCTGTGATCATTTGCTGATACCAGAAATAATGCTTACTAAATTTAATTTTGCTTGTAGTGTTAGATATTACACTTTGCATTGACAATAGCTTTATGACTAACACTACTAATCTACTAAATATTCCTTTGGTTTTAGTTTCAGTAAAGATCAGTAACTATCACTAATTACGGATTTCTACCATAAAAAAATTATGCATTAATTGAAAAGTTAATTATGATGATAGCCAAACAGAAAGACAAAATAATTAATATAATTACACCAAGTGTAGATATCATAAAGGTTTGCTGCTTTTATATATATATATATATATATATATATATATATATATATATATATATACTATGGAGCATTATTTATTTATTTATATTATGTAACGCTCCAAATTAAAGTAAATAAAACATTACATAAGATGCATATTATACACTAGTTATCCTTTTGGGCAGCATGTAAATTACTGAAGTAACCTTGAGGATTGGCCTCAAAAGTTTCCCTTGAAATATAGGCTCCACCTCCGCCAGGGGCCTTCATGCTTCCCCCGCCGCCACCACCACCACCGCCACCTTTTGCACCACCGCCACCACCCCCTTTTGCACCGCCACCGCCGCCGCCTTTTGTACCACCGCCGCCTTTGCTGCCACCGCCACCACCTCCTTTGCCGCCCATTATTTCCAGATGATCACCAACAGACAAATCAAAGCTTGATCGCTATATTTATATTGTGGGGGTATAAGAAGAACAAGATTCACTAGCTATATTTATAGACTAATATAATGGTAATGCTATCGATGTCCTTATTAATTATAGGATAAACTATAGTTTTTAAAAAATTTTAAAAAATTTGTTAAAATTTTATTTTGTTTTAATTTTGTCTAAAAATTTTTTATTTATATCAAATATAATTTTAACGCTTAATTTTAAAAAAAATTAAAAATTAATTCAACAACAATTTTATAAGAACAATTTTTAGTATAAACAAATTAGATATGTTTGTCAGATATTATTATTGAATTAATTTTAAATTTTTTAAAAATTTATTAGCTATCAAAAAATATATTTGATACAAATAAAAAGTTTTGAAATAAAATTAAAATAAAATAAAATAAAATTTAAATTTTTTTTAATTTTTGATAAATTTAAAAAATAAAAGATATACTTTATTCTTAATTATAAGAGAATTTTATAGGTTAGTTTAGAATTTTGTTAAAACTTAAAAATATTATATTATTATGATTAGACTTTAAGATTTATTAGTTAACATGTACCATGAAGATACATAATAAATTTATTATCAATGAAAATTTTAAATATTTTTATTTAATAAATATACAATAAATATATTAAAAATTTAAAACTTTTTATATTTTTAATAAAAAGCTTTTTAATAAATAAATTTAACATGTTAATGTGTAAATTTAATGTGTTCTTAGAACACAAGATAGATATATAAATCCATATTTTTATTAATAAGTTCTGAAATTTCCAAAATGATAAAGGAGAATACAATTTAAATGCTTGGAGTCTGTGTTCAACATTAGCTATTTCATTCTACTATATCTCATAGTAATTCACCATTTTCCCAAAGAATTCTAGAATTCATGCACATAACCATGAAAACTTTCAAATGCAATTAATAACCGGATAATACGAGCAGGAAGTTTGATCATAAATAATGCCAACTTCCCAAAGGATTAAACGGAGCTTAATGGCCGGTTGAGATAAACCTGCATTTGATGACTATCATGATTCATGCATGTTGGAACTGTTTCAGCACATATAAAAGAGAAAAAAGTAGTCATGTTTAAATTTAAATGCATAAAGAAAATGTATTAAAAATATAAAAATCTGAATAATATAAAATTTTTAGGACACTTGTTCACCAATGTTTTCTTAAAATTACATTTCATAATGCACTTTATAGTTAATGACTTTTGTGTACATTTAGAGGCTAAACTAAATATTAAATCGTTAATTATGTTGTCACGGTTTTGCATGTCTGAACATTATGCATTGTTGATAGTTCGTTGATTATTATTAATGTGGCATGCATGTCTATCAACTATCTAGTTCTACTAACACGATAATACAATTAGCTAGATAATTAAAGTTTAATTTCATCAATGTATAATAAGTGTAGAGAAATTTAGGCGTACATTAATTTTAATATGACTTTGTATTACACTGGAAATCAAACTTTAAATAACAATAACGTTGACGGTAATCCTTTCTCCTTAAATTGTGTGACAACCGTCCACATAGTTTGGCGTTTTCCACCCAACACACATGCCGGCCAAACACACCCAGTCTAACATAATAACATCCTTTATTGACTCACAACTTCACATATTTTTTTATTTAATTGAAAAAAAAATTGAATAGAATCAAAGAATGATAAAATTTTAAAGCGTTATGCTCTAGGAATGTTTGGGCGACAAGAAAAGAGATTCTTATTAGAGTGTCTTTTATCAGATTCATCTAGAACTTAGGCAAGTATTTAGTGTGAACCTTAATCACTTTCGAGTGACACGCGCAACTTTTAACGATGTTTTGGACAAGATTTGAAGAAGGCTAACCAACTGCAAAAGGAGATTGCTTAATAAGGCGAACAGTTTTTGTTTGCTCAATTCGGTAATGACTGTGATTCCTACTTACCGCATTCAAGTATCTCTCTTGCTTAAATGGGTAACTAATAAGATAAAATTCATGATACGAAAATTTCTATGAAAGGGTCAAGCTGATGGCAGAGGACTAAATCTAGTTAACTAGAATGTACGGTGTTGATCACCCCTAAGAAGTTTGGAGGTTTGAGAATTAGAGATCCTTTTTGTACTAATATTGCTCTTCTTGAAAAGCTAGTTTGGCAATTTTTTTCCCATCCTCACAAGTTATGCGTTTAACAGTTGACAGAGAAATACCATTCTTGTAAGGATGATTGTTTCAGTCGGTCTCGAGAAATGGGATCTTATATGTTTGGAAGAGTATATGTTGAGTTTGGGATATCCTAAAGAAAGGTTTTATTTGGTGCATTAGAGATTTGGAACAGAACTTTTGGTTTTCTAAATGGAGAAGCGAGGGGCGACTGTGTCATGAAATGGATTATGTTCACATTTCTAATTCGGATCTCAGGATCTTGGACCTTTGGTCATCTGGACAGTGGAACTTTGAGAATATATATTCTTCTCTGAATTAGTCTCTGCAGAGCAACATTAAATCTTACAACCCGGATGTTCAAGCTGGTTCAGAGGTTGGTTGGTGTTGAACTGGTGCGGCTTCAAAGGTTTATGATACTCGTAGTGGTTATTTTTAGCTCAGTAAGAAGATGTTTAGTTGGGAGGATAGAGATAATTGGCTTTGTCGTCAACATGTTCCGGAAAAGCACAAATTTTTGCCCTGGTTATGTCTTTAAGAGGCTCTTTCTACTGCTGCATTTCGTTTTAAAAGGGGCATTTCGCAGACAGATAGCTGTCCACGATGTTTCTCAGGTCAGGAATCGGTTTTACATTGCATTCGAGATTGTCCAAAAGCCCAGTTAGTTTGGCAAGCTTTGGGGATCTCAAGTCAACTAGTGGATTTGATGAGTTGCTTCGTACATAATAGCAAACAATGCCCCTTTTAAATTCTTTTATGGTCTCTGATCCGGTAGATTTGGCGTTCGAGAAATAACGAGATCTTTCGCCCTCACGAGCATTGGACCATAGACAAGGTGGCTGGTATGACTTTGTCCTTGGAAAAGGAGTTCCGGAATATTTTTAAATTGCAATGGCTTTCTATCTCCTCCACCATTAGTGGCTCTTGGATTCCCTCCTCAATGGGTATCTTTAAGATTAATTGTGATGCTAGCTATTTTGGCAATGGTGCTCGGGTTGGTTTTGCTTGTGTTAACAGAGATTGGAAGGAAAGGTGGCAACGAAACTGTTTGGAAACAATTGAGAGTCGTAACATTTTGTAAGGTGAGTTGTTTGCTATTTGGAGAGGCTTTCTTTTAGGATGAAACTCGGGGCAAAGAGACATTATATGTGAGATAAACTGTGTAGAGGTATTTACTATTGTTAATAATTTACAGAATTGCATTGGTTTTAATATTTTATTGATCCTTTTGGTGTTTAAAATCTGAGATATCATATATTGAAAATGACGTGCTGGTCTTCAGTTGATATTGAGAAATACAAACATAGACATTATGGCAAAGACTGCAATGAGACTGCAATGAGGATCCTTTTTCCGTAAGTGAAACTTCTGTTACCTTAAAAGGAGTTTGAGAATAATATTAAGCGAGACGGTCTTTTTTAAACAATTTTTTGTTTATTTTTATTTTTTTTGTTTGTTTTTTTTTAAATCACAAAAAAGACTAATGATAAAATTTAAACCAATTTGAATAAATTAAGTGAATAACTCATTTTAAGCAAGTAATTCAGCAGTAAAAAATAAGAGTTGAAACGCAAATAAATAGATATATGACTTGCAAAATTGCATTTATTCTGGAAATAATGAAATTTTGTACAGATTTTCAATTAGTAGTTGATAAGCGTAGTAATGAATAAAGAATATCCCTATCTAATAAGTAATAAGTAATAACCTAATTTTGAATTTTTATTTTCTTTGTAGGATGAGAGTCCTGTGTCTGAATGTGAGGTGTGTCCAAATGCTTTTAGCTCCATTAATGGCGGGTTCTTCAGTTATAGTCTCCAACACAGGCTTCCTCGACCTACTGTAACTCAACCCTGACGACGACAATAGATCCACCCCTTCCAAACTCAGTCTTGGAACTGCTGGCTGGACGCGCGCAGTTGGTGCGGCGGATATGCGCCTGGCGGGAGAGTTGACGGCGAGGAAGAGAGCGGCGACGTCAGCCGGCGTGACGATAGAATTAAGCCTCCTCATGGGAAAGAAGATGTAGAGGTTCCCCAAATCCAGATCTTGATCGGCAGAGAGAGCAGAGAACCTGCGGTTGACGTGGAGAGAGCGAGAATTGGTCAGGAAGAAGTTAGGGTGGTCCATCATGAGCTCCGCCGCCTTCACGATATCCCTAAACTGCTTCACTTCGCCGGCGGGGAAGATCACCGTGGTTACCTTGCCGGCGTTCTTCGCCAAAGGAGGCACGAAGCTGCATGATGATATGTAATTTCCCATTACTGCTTCTCTTTATTACCTTAATTAACTGATTTTTTGTTTGAAAGAGAAAAATATGATACGATTCAATTCGGTTATGGTTATAAATTTGTTTTGTGTGTGTATATATAGGGGAAGGGTCAACGAGAAGGATTGTGATGTGTGAATAGTAGAATGTGCGTGTTAATGCGAGAGTGTGAGTGAGAAAAGTTGACCCGTGTTGTGGCTGTGATGAGAGTTTGTGAGTGCGCGTTGGTTTTGAAAGTTGGGTGGAAATGAAAATGGGAAGAAGCTGCAATTGCCAGTTGCAAACTTTTGAGGAGGATATAGCTGCACTTAGTATTTGCCGTGTCGGAGTGGACCCCTTACCCTCAGGCTGAGACTCGATGCTTATTTTTCTTGTGCTCTATTACTTTTTTTAGTTTAAATATATTTGTTATTTGATACTATTAATGAAATATTTTTAAGAAATATGGAAAATCATAATGCACTTCTAAGAAATTAAGAATTGCAATATTCTTTAGGAAATAATCTATTATTAGTGGCAACAAATAAATTAGTAGGTTTTTTATAATCTTTCCAAATCAACGCATATCTATTCTATTATATAAAAATCAGATGTCTGCACTTAATGATAAAGTTGATGTGGCATGCTTCTGAGAATGTTTCCCGATTTAATTTATTTGATTTAATTTGATTTGATTATATATTTAAATATTAATATAATTAATATAATTTAGATAATTTATTATAATTTATATTATTTAATTAATTATACTACATTAATTATAATTCGTTGTATTAGTGAATTAATTAGTTTATTTATAAAATCTAAAATAAAATAAAAGTTTAAAATAAAATAAATAAATTGTTATTTATTCTAATTAAATTTGTTTATCTACTACATATCAATTAACATTAATTTATAATACATTAATTTATAATCCTTTCTTATTATCCTAATGCGTTGTCGTTTCCCGGGAGAAGGAATAACGCGTTAGTGCATTACTGCTTGGTGGTCTCTACTACATATCAATTAACATTAATTTATAATACATTAATTTATAATTCTTTCTTATTATCCTAATGCGTTGTCGTTTCGGGGGGAAGGAATAACGCGTTAGTGCGTTACTGCTTGGTGGTCTCTCTCTTCTCTTTTGTTACTTTCATTCATTTTTTCGTTCAAAGAAAACAAAAAGGAAGAACCCTAGCTAGCCTCCATCGCCGCCGAACGAAGTGACCGGTTGCCGCCGTCCGTGGCTGTTCGAGGAGTCTTTCTTTGTACTGTTAGTGTTTTCCAAGTCAGATCCCCTTTTTGATGTCTTCTTCATCACTCGGCGCCTATCCTCCGTCGGATTCTTCCTGCTCGCGTTCGTCTTGTCGCCGTCGTCTCGGCGTCATTGTCTCGAAGGTCAGTGGCTTTGGTGTGCAGCTGTTCTTCGATTTTTATTTGAATGATTATAGGGTTTTGTGTTTTGCTGAAATCTTTGAACGATTAATTGATTTTTGGGTTCTGGCTCTGTTGTACTGCTGCTGCTTTGTGTTTTTGTAAAATTTGTAGATGATTATTTGATTATTCAGGTCAGGGTTGTGTGTTTTGTGTTTTGTGTTTTAGATTACACGAAAAAAAATCAATTACTTGGAACACTTGCACACAAACATGTCCAGTCCTAGCAGCAGCTTCCCAATGGATCCTTCGTTGGATCTTTCCCCTGTTCTCAGAACCTTGGTTGTAATCATGGTAAGTCTCTAAACTAATTCATTAATGTATGTAATTTAAAACCCTAATCCCAAATAGCATGCGACCCATATATAATTAATTTTATCATACAATTGATCCTATTTTTAATATGTCTTTTCACGTAATTTTTTTTATTTTGTCTATATCTTATATATTTTTTATTTGTCTTATGTTGCAATATTTTTTTTGGAGTCAATAGAATAGATGATACTATGCTCTCAACACAATCTTTGATCATATATGGAAGGTACTGATAACAAACCTTTTGGGAATTATATTAGATTAGGAAACAAAAAATTGGTGTTATATATCAAATTTAATTCTCATAGCGCCTTTAGTCTGTACCTCTTGAAATGTAAATATCTATGATATAGAGTGATTTGACAACATATAGAAATAAAATAATTTAATGCCTTTTCGAAACTTATTGTGATTTACAGTACATAATTAATGTATGTAAATATGGTGATTTTCTCTTCAGCATATATTGCTTCTTATTTTGATTTTTCAGAATTAAACTCCAGTTTGCCATGTAAATGGAACACAATAAATGTTGGCCGTTAACTTCTAACCTAATTTTGATAATTATTTTATTTATTGATTTATTGATTTTATTGATATGATTCAGATTCTTTAATCCTGAATAGTCCAAACACTTTCCCTTTTTTTTAGTTGGATTTTGATAGGAACATAAAGATTCTTGCAATCTTTACGAATACTGGGGCTGAACAGTGTTGTGACTCTCTATAAGTATGACATAGGTGATCACCACATTTATTCTTTATCTACACTGAAATTCATAATATTTGAGTAATTTTGTAGTGGTAGGTAGCAATGGCAGCTAGGTGAGTTCATGTGCCATGTGGATTGTTTCACATTAAGTTTTTTTTATCTTTCACTAAATATGAGGTTTTTGATTTTTAGGTATGATCTTATCAAGTGTATCAATGCTGGTCCAACGCATAAGGTGTGAAAACTCAAAGTATGTGTCATTAGACTTTGGACCGTTTCTCAATTTGCAAGATCTGGGATGAAGGCACCTATTGAGATGGTTGTCCTTGATGAAGAGGTAAAATTTTCTCTTTTCATTTCAGATTTATTTTGGTAATGACTGAGCAATAAACCTCATTTATCTATGACTCTATAAAATTAATGCATTCAGGGAGATACAATTCAATGCACTGTAAAAGACATATTTGTTCTTATCTTCGAGGGCTTACTCGCTGAGGGCAACGTGTACGTGGTCACTAATTTTGGAGTTGCTTTGAATACCATCAAGTTCAAGCTTACTAGACACGAATTTAGGATCCATTTCAAGAGGGACACGATTGTGCGTCTGGTACAGGATTCTTCAGTTCCATTGAACGGATTCAATTTTGTTCCGTTCAAAACAATTCAATCAGAGTCTAAAGAAGATGATTATTTAGTTGGTAAGTACTTTGTTAGATTAATCTATAATGTATGTGTTGTTTAATTCTTTGAAGTCTAATTTTTTAATCCTATATATTATTTTACACCATTTGCTGCCTTTTTATTATGAGCATATAGTGGACAGATAAGGATTTAATTGATGGTTGTTGCTATTCCTCTCAGGTCTCAAGTATTGTAGATTCATATAATTTTCGTGATTAAAAATTTTAACATAATATAATATAATATATTGTGACGGAGTATGTCTTATTTTCAAAATTTGTTTCATTAAGATATTATATTAAGGAAGAATTTTTTTAATTATTCCCTTCCTGTAACAATTATTCCCTTGCTGTAATTTTATATTAAGAAATAATAAATTTCTAACTCAGTTAAATATTGTTTCATTTGAATTTTGTTTAATAAAAATATTTTTATAATTTTGTGTATTATCCTTATAATGTCCTATAATTTTATTTCTTCACGAACTTTGATTTATAGGCCCTAATTATTAATTAACAGTTTTTTATATTTTTATTTTTAAGAGAATTAAAAGAATCTGATTTCAACATGAATAAAATGCATTGATTCCAAAGAGAAAAAATTGGGCATATAGAGTTTTGTTAATGAATAGATTGGTGCCTTTATTTTGTAGATGTGATAGGTCAGCTTGCTTCTAAGGATAACTTGGTCAAATTCACACGGGATGGGAAGCCGTCAAGTTATATCACCATAGAACTTGATAATCTTGAGTAATGCTTAATATCTTTTTGATAGTGGCTTTTGTTTTAAAATCTTATTTTGAAATTTTGTGTGTCTCTTTACTCTACAAGAATTGCTATTTCTTATAGGGGTGGACATAAATTAAAGGTAACGTTGTGGCAGTCTTTTGCTTTTGAATTACTCAAATATCTAGAGGAACACCCGTGTCTTACCTATGTGGTTATTCTCCAAATGGGCAAGATGAAATTTTATAGCGGTTTGTTTATTTGTTTATTTTACTGGTATTTGAATGCATGTTTTGTGTCATCATATGCTTATGGTATTTTCTTTATTTTGTTATGTCTTTTGTAGGGGTCATGGGTGTATCCAACACAAACTACAATTCGAAACTATTTATCAATGTTGAGTTTCCAGCTGCCAAGGATTTCTTTACGAGGTACAGTGTATAGATTAGTATTGTGGCCAGCAGAATATTTATACAATGCTTTTGATTATTAAACTATTAACAAATTTTATAAATTCTGATTTAAAAATACAAGGGTGAACAAATTGGATCCTGTTGACGGACAAGGCATAATGCCGCTGGTCTGTGATCAACCTGTTTCAGATGAGGAAGATTTTTTGCGTCTATCAGTCTACAAAACAATTGCAGAGATAAAGGAGCATAATCAGGTAGAATCCTTTCTTTATTAGTCTTCTTTTTTTTTATTGTATTAGTTCTAATGTTTGTTGGATCATAATCTCAATTGTTTTGTTGTACCCTCGCATCCATCGATTTTAGGATGCTGTATTTGTTACAGCCGGGACGATTAAAGAAGTTGAGACTGAATTTGGTTGGTGGTACAAAGGATGTAAGAAGTGTCGTCGTGACTTGAGGGAACTTGAGAAAAGATATTTCTGTCCCAATTGCATTAGAGACTACGAGTTCTTTGAGCCAAGGTATGACTCACGATACTTCTTTAACATTCACACACTATATACTCTTTGTCCTCGAAGATAATGGTGTAATCTAATCATTTGTATTATTTGCTCAGACACTATTAAATTATTATTATTCTAATAGGTATTTTTATAACATTTTTTTATGAATTATATATAATAAGGATTATTTTAAACTATTCTCCCTTGTGGGATGGAGACTCTTGGATAATTCCCCTTTCTGAGTTTTCAGATCGAATATGGAATCTTATGTGTTGTTTTTGAGTTTGATGTGAAGTTTCACACTGTTCATGATTATTATTTTTTTCTTGATTACATGTTGTAAAGTTCTACTTGATTAGTAATTTTTTTTAATTAAAAGGCATTGCTCATAATTTTTGCTTTTGTTATGGCCAATCGGTGTTAATTGTGTGAATGTGGCGTTGGAGATTTAGATTAACTATTATTGAAATCACATTGCAAAGTTACTTTCGTGGCTTGCTATTTCTGTATTTTTTATTTCTGATTCACAAAGGAAATATTAAAAAAATTATTGGCTACTGGTTTATTTAGCTTTGATTTATTCACGGGGTCACTTGCTTTTAGATTTCTTTAATTCCATTTGATACGTTTTATTCTTCCTTATAGGATGGAGACTCTTGGGTAAGCCATTAAAAAATTATTTGTGTCCGATTCAGTAATAACATAGTATAGACACTGATTATTGGTAAGATTTATGTAGTGTGTTGTTCTTGGACTGTATATTTTTTGGTGAATAATAGGTACATCATCCACATAAGGGTGATAGACCACACTGATGCTGCCTCTTTTGTTTTGTTCGATGGAGAAGCTGCAAAGTTTCTTAGAGTTTCTGCTAATGACCTTAGGCAGTCTTGTGTGACTAAGGTTTGATATCATATTCATTTTTTTTGTGTTAATAGTCTGGACTATACCTTAATTTTTATTACTTATGAGAGCATGAATGAACTTTTTTCCCCTAACTGTGAAGGGTGTTGAGAAAAATTCCTGTCCTGAAGAAATTAATAAGTTTAGGGATATTAAGTTCATCTTCAAAGTGCAACTCAAGATGAGGAATCTGAACTATTATGAACCATATGTGATTCATGTGCTGAGAATGACTAATGAGAATTCTCTGATCTCTGCCTTCCTGGATAAATACAATCCTGACACTGTAATTCCCTCTGGCTAATAACTTTCTCTTTTGTTTCGGTATTGCAAAAACAGATCAACCAGATTTTGGTGATGTCTTTTTATTGAATCAATTGTTTTGTAGGGCCTTTTGTCCCATGAAAATTCTGAACTATTGAGTTTGTCTACTGGTCCATACGACACTTCTAAGGTTTGTATCAAATGATTTCCAAATTGAATTGTTACAGTGATGTTATTAATTTTTACATAGTAACTAAAATATTATTATTCTTATATTTATTGGTACATGATGGTGTATCCAGGCTTGTGAGAGTGAGCCAACTCCATCACCTGCAGTTGATGAGAAACATAATTCTAAGATTCTCGGAGCTAAGAAACATATGAAGAGATTGGAGAGGAGTGGGTTGTGGTGGAGGACTAAATCAACATGCCTCTACACAGTTCGATTTAAAATATAGGAGATTAATTTATTTAAACTATTATTTGAATGAACTATGGTTGTTTAGAGTTATTAGGATCTACAATATATGAGTAGTTTATTTTTCAAAGTTTTTGTGTTGACATTAATTTATCTCTTAGAACTTGATACAAGAGTTGTTTCGTATATTTGTTTATTTAATCCAAGATTTTGAGTGTGTTTTCTTTTAATAAATAGTTATTATTATTATTATTAGTATTTGAATAATTATATAAAAAAATGAAAGCCCGTTGAAGAAATAAGTGTAATATTGGTGATGGTGATAATATGTTGGCAATTGCAAGGAGAGTTGAGCGAGATTCAACTATGCACAGCATGCTCAGTCTCGAAATATCTTGAACCCTGTATTAGAATCCCTTTTCTCACACGGATATAATTACTACTTTGAGAACTTGGGAATAAATCATGCATTATTGAAATTATTTGCTCATTCAGCATCATTATTATTATCATTATTGTATACTTCTTCAATTTTAAAATAAGTATGGCTTTTATTTTAATTTAAAATGCATATTTTAATTTTTTAATGAATCTAAAAGTTAAAATTAAAACAACAATTATTTTAAAATAGACAGAATCTATTCAATAAACAGAAATAAGAACTTTTTTTAAATCAATTTCTTCGTTTATCAAAATAAGTGTAAAGAATCTAATCAATCACAAGTAGTCTCTTTATAAATTAGAATAAATAAAGAAAACAGAAAGGGAATTAGAATAAATAAATAAAACAAAAGAAAACAAGAACACGTTAGTTGGTCTCCTCCTCTCTTTTGTTACTTTTATTAGAATAAATAAATAAAACAAAAGAAAACAAAAAGGGAATAACACTTACTGCTTGCTGGTCTCCCTCTTCTCTTTTGTTACTTTTATTCATTCTTTCATTCAAAGATAACAAAAAGGGAAAACCCTAGCTAGCCTTCACCGCCGCCGAATGGAGTGACCGGTTGCCACCGTCCGTGGCTGTCCGAGGAGTCTCTCTTTGTACTGTCGGTATTTTTCAAGTCAAAACCCATATTCGATGTCTTCTTCCTTACTCGGTGCTCATCCTCCGTCGGATTCGTCCTGCTCGCGGTTGTCTTGTCGCCGTCGTCTCGACGTCATTGTCTCGAAGGTCAGTGGCTTTGGTGTATTCTTCGATTTTCATTTTATTCTCTGGATCTCTGTTCTAAAATCAACAAATTATTGAATGATTATAGGGTTTTGTGTTTTGTTGAAATCTTTGAATGATTATTTGATTTTGGAGTTCTGGCTCTGTTGTACTGCTGTTGCTTTGTGTTTTTGTAAAATTTGTATATGATTGTTTGATTATTCAGCTCACCGTTGTGTGTTTTGTGTTTTAGATTATAGAGAAAAAAACCAATAACTTGAAACACTTGCACACAAACATGCCCAATCCTAACAACAGCTTCCCAATGGATCCTTTGTTAGGTCCTTTCCCTGTTCTCAGAACCTTGGTTGTAATCATGGTAAGTCTCTGAACTAATTCATTAATATATGTAATTTAAAATCCTAATCCCAAATTGTATGCGACCATAAATAAAATGATGAGATTTTTTCGAAATAAAATAATACAATATCTTTCTTCTGATACATATATTATGTGTATTACTGTACACGTATATATTATGAATTTTTTTGATACATATATTATGGGTATTATTATATATGTATATATATATTTTTTTTTTCTTAAAGGAAGACATGAATTCATCTGTTATTTTCATATCTTTTTTTACTCAATATAATTTTAATTGATAGTATTTATGATATAGAATAAGAGCTGTATTTTCAATTCAAATCTTTTTTTTATTTTTTAAATTATCAAGACAGATTTTTTCTTCTTTTGGATTATGGAAGAAATATGATTTTGGATGCAGTCTAATTTTAAAGTGATTTACCCAAAAAATATACCTCTTCTTAGTTGCTATAAAAGCCTAGGAAGTATGGTCTTATATTGTTACCATACATACTTGTTAGAATTTACGTTTGCTCTTTTTTTTCTCTAGAGAAAAAATGGATAGACAATATGATTTGTTAGAGATGATTGCACCGCCAAAAGAGAGCTGGAAGATTCATGTCAGAGTATGTAAAAGGTATTGTACCAATATTATGAATTATTTATGGTTGTGCATATTGACTGTATTTTTGTGGCATCATGATTGATAAGTAGTGTGTACTATGAGAGATCTCGCAGTACCTGTCTGTGGTTTCTGGAAAACCAGCATATATTGATGAAGATGAAGTTTTATATTCCACTGGGAGGAAGACAATAAAGGAGTTATGTGCTGTTGCGGATGTGAGTGCTTTATATAAAACTACTTTTTTTCGTTTGGTTCATTTTTTTTAACTTTCAAACTATTCCTATGTAGGTTGGATTCTATGTTGTTCGGGCCACTGTTCTTGATGTTAAACCCGTTCCAAGTTGGTGGTATAAATCATGTGTTTGCAGCGTGAAGGCAGAAGCTAATGCGAATGAATACTTCTGCGATGGCTGTAATAGGGACGTGAATAATGTGGTTGATAGGTATTACTCTAATTAGATTTATTTGTGCAATCTTTTTATAAAAATGCAATATAGTTAACTAATTGATTATGTTAATTTTTAATGATTTAGCGATATCTGGCTTAATACCAATAATTATTAAAAACAAAAACTGCTTTGGTTGATGAAAATTTGGTTTAGCCACACAAAAAAGATGGCAAACAAAGATAGAGTGCACAGAAAAAAATTCATATACCTGCAACACTTTTATAACAAAGTCTCCTTTGCTAGACTAAAATCTAGAAAACTGATAAATCTAAAAAAATTGTGTTTGAGCATCTTAATTATGTTGAATATCATTTTTATGATTTTGTTTTAACTAAAATTAAAGGTGATAGGCCAGGTGTTAATTGATATTTTTGAATTAAAAAATAGGTATAAGTTGAATTGGTTGATTTTTGATGGTACTGGTACAACGAACTTTGTTGTGTTCGATAAGGAGGTCGCAGCACTATTCGGACGAACCTGTACTGAGATGGTGAAAGAGTTGAATGTACATGAAACCAATTTTGTTGAACACGTTATGATTGTCAATAAGAGATGTTTGTTTATTTAGAACGATATAAATGTAAAATTTTTTGTGTAGGAAAAAGGGAAAGCAAGCAAAGATCCTACTGGTTTTAATGAGTTTTTCCTTGATAAGGAGTTTCTATTCAAGGTAGAATTAGAAATTACTGGATGGTGCGATTCTTATGATGTATCGGTGATACGTTTTGATTCTACCAATTTACCGAGGTGGAGGGACACTCAAGACCCGGTAAAATCTGGTGTACCCCTTGCTGATCCTATTAACCCTGTGCATGTATGATTTTTTTCTTTATTTTTTGTTGATTTTTAGACCATATATATTAAGGCTTAATTTGCTAAATATGAGGTGTTGTTTATTTATTTTTTCATTGTTTTTTTATGTAGCCTCGAGGTGAAGATGTATGTTTTGTTTGTGATGAGTCACCTGATCTAATCGTAGAAAATTTGTCTGTTACTAAAAGACTTGTTGTGAGGGTATTTATTTAGTCTTCACTTATATGGCCTCTTTTATATTTTGGATTTTATTTTTTTGGTTTCCTTCCATTAAAAAGTAGTTGTTGTGAAACATGAGGTTTTTCATGTAATGGAGATAAAGGAGCATGTTTTAAAGGTTTGGTGGAGTCTTGGCTATGACTATTGTTTATTGAAAGAACAGATATTATTCAAATTTTAAAATATTTTAAATTAAATAATTGTTGTTTTGTTTTATTTAATTATCTATGTTTTTTTGGACATGCTAATGACATTGAAAGTACTTTCTTTTTATTTTGATACAAGTCGAACATGACTCTAATATATAAGTAGATAAGTATGGGTATTGTTAGCGTATAATATATATATATATATATATATATATATATATATATATATATATATATATATATATATATATATATATATTATTTTAGATATTATTTTTTTTATTAAAATTTATTGAATACTTTTAGAATACAGATTTTTTGACTATATAATTATATCTGCTATTTTTATAATTGACTAAAAGAACAAGAAAGTAATTGTTTAATTGACCTGTATATCAAACAACAGTCATTGGCATTCAGCGACTTTACTCCTCAAGTTATTATTATTTGCGTGGGGATCAATAATCGTGTTTTAAAGAAGATACAATAATTTAAGCTTCTTGGTGTTTTTTTTTCAATGTTCATCATGAATTCCTAAATACCAGTACACTTAACACCTTTTTTTCTTCCAATTTTATAATTTAGTATTAACTCGAAGGATAGCGATTTTACCGATTTCTAATTAATAGAGTCACTTATTTATTATATGCTATTTTCAACTTATTCTTAATGAAAACTTTTTTATGAAAATTAAAATAATGAAATAAAAAGGTTTCATTATCGATTTTAAGAATAATAAAATTTCAATATTCGATTATATTCTCATGTAGCATTATTTTAAGATTCTAATATTGAATTATTAATTTTATATTAGGTGACTTATGTTTAATTCTCTTGATTTTTAATAAAATTAATTAAATAAATTATATAATTTTGTGGAATTATTCCAATTATATTATTACTTAAAAATATTTTTCTCTCTGTTGATAAAAACTCTCTTCTTTCTCCTGGTAACACACAGTTAGCTGATGTGGGAAGGTTGCTGCCATTGTCTCTACTTTGACAATAGTGACCCTCCACTCTCCCTCCTCCCCCACCCTTAAGATCAAGATTTAGAGAAAAATTTTAATTCATGAAGTTGTTTAGAGATTAGAAAAATATTTAGAAATTGGAGTGGTTCACGAAGAAGATGGCACAAGTTTTAAGCAATCATGACATGGGACCGATATATATTAATCATATTCTAAATTTTTCAACATAAACTCAAAATCCGCAAATAAAAATTAGTATATAGATTTTTCCAAAATAAAATAATAACAGTAATAAAAAGTGCTTTTAATTTATTATTAGTTAATCATTGAACGTTAAATTATCAAATAAAAAATATTATTAAATGAGAGTAATTAGAATGAGAGTGATTGTTAGGATGTTGGTGTTGTATGCTACTGTGACTCATTAAAGTATGTTATATTATATTTATGACTCCGTAAATAGAAACTTTTTATTTCGTTCAAAAAAGAAAACTATTGATTTAAAATAATATAATATCTTTGATTCTTTCCAACAAATTATAACATATACACATTAATATTTTAGCCCAGCCCAAAATACAATAGCTCTATATAGGAACTCTATAATTACATATAATCTTTCATATTCAATATTTGATTATTAGATATTTTTTGAAGGTGTTACTGTTGCACATTGCACCACATCTTTATGTAAGTTTTATTTATTTTTTTCATTTCAATAAATTTTTGAAGTGTTGATTAGTCTTCTATTGATTAGTGTTTTTATTTTATTTTGTTCAACTTCTTTACAATTTTATTTTTTTACTGTTCACATGTTATAAACTTATTAGCTTAGTAATTGAAAAGAATTAATATAATATAGCTTAATTGTTAAATATTTGAAAAAAATAAAACTATTATACACTCTCTAAAAATACTGTTACTACACAAGACACTATGTTTTATGTAAGTTTCATATGTTTTATGTAAGTTTCATTTTCTTTTATCAGATAGGTTAAAATTTGTTAATTTGGATACTAATTTTTATTATTCACTTAATGTAATTATCCAAAAAAATTATTTTATTATTTATAAAATAAATTTAAAAATTACATATCACGAAAAACATGTAGTACCACCTTTTAAAAGTATATTATTATTATTATTATTATTATTATTATTATTATTATTATTATTATTATTATTATTATTATTATTATTATTCACTACTAGAAAATTAGTTATTACAGACGGATATTTCCGACGGATTTTATCCCACTGAAATACAGAGGGAATTTCAGAGGAATTTTTTGTCGGAAAACAAAAAAAATGAATTAGCATAAATTACAGACGGAAAAAAAAATCCGTCGATAATTCCATCGGAAAAATTAATTTTTTCCGTAAAAAATAGTTACAGACGGAAAATCTGTCTGTAATTAAATAGACAAAACGCTGCGTTTTATTAAATTATTACAGAAGAAAAATCCGTCTGTAGTTTAAATTTTCCGTCGGAAATATATTAGAATAAGGAGATGGATCACTCTACTCCCGAATACTTCAGTTCAGTTCACTTTTTTTCACGTTTCCTTGAATTACTCCCATGCCTTCTCTCTCTCCATTGAAGATGTGACCTCCTCCGCTGTCGCCGCCGCCGCCGCGGCTGGCGTCGCACGAGCTCCTTCCACCGCCGCTCTCAATGCGTTTGCTCCTTTCGTCGTCACACGAGCTTTCTCGGCCGTGCACTTGTCTTACGAGCTCCCTCCGCCGCCACTCTCGCGCTGCTTCTTCTCTCCTTGTCGGAGGTTTGTCATCGTCTCTTCTCGTCGCTGTTAGTTCAGGAAGGCCTCCGCCTCCTTCTCGTCCCTAGCCCTAACCCTTCCATTGTGATTCTGTTCCGATTTCATTATCCCTAGCCCTAACCCTATCCCTTCCCTGTTTTTCTTAACCCTAATTCTCGTCCTTTAACCCTAATTTTCCGTTTGTTCTCTCTGGTTTAGAATTATGTTATTGGCATTGTAAATTGATTCCATTTGTCTAAGATTTTCCTCTGAACTTACACTCATTGTTTTAAATTTGTTATGCATAGGATTTTCTCAATCTGTTTGTTTGACTTTTTCAACTGTTTTTCATTTGCACAAAATCAGAACATCTACACCATCAAGGCATATAGTAGTTTATATGATTTAACATTAAATTCCTTTATTTTCATTATAGCATGATCATTTTTTCATTGCCACTGCAGGCAAGAATTGTTGCAAGCACGTGAAAAGCATAAGGAAGAGCAAGTGATTGCTTTGAAGCACTCTATGCAAAGTGGAATAGTTAGTTTTTACCAGATTGCTTTTTTATGTTGATGTGGCTTCTATTCTTAGATTATTTTCTTGATGTCAAGGTCCTTTTCTTCTCACACTTCTAGGCTGTCATTTACAGGCATAGGCAATGAAAGAGCAAGCTCAACTGAGGGAGAAAATGGCATACCAATACAAGCTTGGTAACTTTGAGGTGAGAATCCCAAATTAATTGTTTCAGCCTAAGTGAAAGCCTTTGTCAAAGGAGTTAGAGAAAGAAGAGAATACCTTAAAACAGTGCATAGAGAAACTTAAATTAGTTGAAGCAAATAGAGTTGTACTTGTCTCTCATTTAAAAGAAGCTATTGCATGAGCAGGTAAATTTTGATGCTGTTCAATGTACTTGATAGTTTTCTTTATGATTCATGTAGTTTTGTTCCTAACTGCATCTTGTTGCTATTGCTTTATGATTCATTTATGGTTTCCTTAATTTTATCATGGGTAGTGTTAAGATCAAAAACCATTTATTGCTTTTGGTGAAATGGTTCTTCTCATGATACTAGATATTATATGATCCCTATATGAACTAGTTATTTTCTTCCATTATTTTCTTCCATTCAAGAGTTTAATCCTTTAGGCAAAGATAGCTATCAAAATAATTGAATTTGAAGAAGATATAAGACAACAAGTGTGATAAAATGTGTGGTCAATAGCTATCAAAATAATATTCAGTTATGTTGGACTCAGATTGCTATTGTTCTTTGCAGTTCATATTTCATCTTCATCAAAAAAAGAAATAGCCACTTTCTTGAAGAAAGTCACCTCTCAGGAACCTAATCTTCATGTTGTTGACATTGATCTACCACTTATTGGAGTTTGTGCTCACAATTATTAAGTAAGGTTTAAATTTCTGCATAGAAAATGCACATGTTCTGCATATGATATTATGCACTCCACTTTTTTTGTTTTTCTCATTGATATCCATCTATCATGAGTATAGATTAAATTAATCTCTATGAAGGTAATGACTTTGCTAATATGTAGAAACTATAATAAGATATTCAGTCATGTTTTGCTACATTTGTAAAAGTAGTTGTGTTCATGCTTGCTACTTGAATGGTTTGGGTAAAAGATGCTGTGAAACAATTAGCTGCTGTTATTTGTTGGTTGTCATTTTGGTGCTATGAATTTTTTATTTTATCTTGAGATTATGTTTAGGTGATGAACTTAATTCCAGGGAGAGGTGAGGAAGTATTTAAAAAATTGGAACAGTTTCTCTAGTTAAAATTTAGGTGTTTGCTACTCTGTTGATTGAATCAGTGCACAGGTCAATTCAACTAATTGACTTATTGTTCTTTCTTGCAATTGAACTAATCTATCATGTCAGAGTTGTTTGCGTCAGTTGACCTATTCTGTTAGTTACAGGTTTACACTAATAATAATTTCCATTAAATTTGCACAGTTGGATTATTTATAGTGTATGCTTTGATTTACCTTGAATTATGACTCCTATTTGTAAAAGAGTGTACCAGAAATCCATTTCTTCAATGCCAGGTTTAAGGAATAAATAGGAGATGTTTTAGCTGCTCACGCTGCATATATTCAGCAGACTGGTAAAGAGTCGGATTCTGATTTTGTGCAGAATGTTATATCAAGAGCCAATATGGAGAAACGTTTGGTATGCAATTAGCCTTTGCTACAATTGAAGAAAGCTTTACTCTTTGATGATAAGCTGATACAGAAAAGATGACTACATGCGCTACCTGTTACATTTTTTTGCAGGGAAATATACCTGTGCACACATTATTGTCTAAATATTTATTATTCTATTTTTTTTAATATTTTATTTATTTACTATCTGTTGTCATGTTAAAAGTGGACTTTAGTTACATTTCATGTAATTTAAGAGATGAATTCATGATTGGTTATCAATGACAAGGCTTCATTTATAACTATTGACTTGATCAGTGAATTTTCCAGAATGAACTTGAGGCTGCTAAATCTGAGATTCAAAGTTGGCATTCTTCAATTCAAAATGAGCCTTGTGTATCTGCTGGTGCCACTCCTGGTTAGTTTGTTCCTTGTCTTTGGCATGTTAATTGTGATATACATCTGCATTTTAATTGTTCAAGTTTTAGTTCTTTGTACACAATTGCTTTATTTTTTTATTATAAATTTATCCGTGAACTATTAGTTAACCTTTGTTCTTTCCAGAGCCCAAAATGTTGCTTGATTTTCTTCAGACCCTGAAATCCTCAGAGGAGTCTTTAAGAGAGCATGTTTAGAATATAATCTGCCCTTTTTTTTCTGTTGATGTAGTTCACTATCCATTGATTAATTATCAATTATCATTGACCATTGACATATATCTATTGTTATCAGCTTGAAAAGGCAAAGAAAAAGGAAGCTGCGTTCATTGTAACATTTGCAAAACGAGAACAAGAGATAGCAGAGTTGAAGGTATCATGTTCAACTCTCTTTCTTTCTCCGCTTCCTTTTGTAGCTATAAGTGATTATAAGCAGTCTCTTCAGTTTCGAGACCTAAATGAGAAGAGAAACATTCGTTTGGAGGTTTGATTTTTGCTTCTCTGTACTTCTTTATTATTACTATTATTATTATAGCATCCTCCTTATCATATTTATATATTTTTTTTCAATCTTTAAATTTTCTCTCTGCATGAGAAGGTAATTAGAGGAGGTAGAAGAATTGAGATCTCAATCTAGTATGACTGGGGAGAGTAATATTGTAAGTGTTTTTTTTCCATTATGTGCTGAATAAGAAAAATTACTTGTCTCATTTCTTAAGTTTGATAATCATTTTCCTTTTTGCAGGTTGAAAAGAATTCTAAGAACCCTATTCTGATATCTGGTTGTAAAGTTGCAGATGGCAGTGGTGTTATGCTCGTAATGTTTTACTTTCTTTTGCCATGTGTGTGTGTGTCTATATATTGATTGCCATGTGTGTGTTTTACTTTTTTTTAAATTCCTCTCATCATTTATGAACTGAGTAACTCAAATCTTGTCTTTTTCCCAGTAATGGCTTCGGGATCCGATGATGCTCTTAAGAGTGTTGGTTTAGTCTTAGCAGGTAATAACTAATAAGTGTTTATCATAAAATGCAAAATTTTAATTTTGATTCTGGGGTTGCAGTAAATTCAATAATCACTTTTATTTCTAATGATATAAATGTTTTCAGGACTTACCAACTGAATCTGGAACTGTGATCCCCTATATTCACTTGATGAAACAAGCTCACAAGATTTTGAGGACAGTTATATAGTCTTGTTATTTGCATAACTTAGTATAGTTGAACAATATATTGAGTTTATGTTTTGAATTATAGTTGATGTATTAACATACTTTGATGTATGGTTGTTACTTATTATTATAGTTGATGATCAATACATTTTGTTTATATTTTGAATTATATTGACTTGCTTGTTTATAGTATTTTTCTTTTAGTTTGATAATACGATGAGTTTGTTTATTTTTTGAAATATTATAAATATTCGAATACAAATTAGATAAAAATTTGTATTAAATTTATATTTATTTTGTATGAAAACAAGCTTATTTTGTAATTAGAAAAATAAAAAAAATTATTTTACCTTACTGTAGACGGATTTTCTGTCTGTAATCAGAGTATGAGATGATTTTCCAAAGTTCAAATTACAGACAGAAAATCTGTCGAAAAATCCATCTGTAATTATAGACGGAAAATCTGTCTGAAAATCCGTCTGTAAGTCTATAATTACAGACAGAAAATCTATCTAAAAATCTATCTGTAATTACAGACGGAAAATCTGTCTGAAAATCTGTCTGTAATTACAGACGAAAAATCCGTCTGAAAATCCGTCTGTAATTACAGACAAAAAATCCGCTTGAAATTCCGTCTGTAATTACAAACGAAAAATCCGTCGGAAAGTTCGTCGCCTTCGGAAAATGGAGAGAGAATTTACAGAAGAAAAATCCGTCGGTAACTGGTAAAAATCCGTCTGTAATTTTCCAACGGAAAAAAATCCGTCGGTAAATAATTTCCGACGGAACTTTTACAGAGGGACAAAATCCGTCGGTAATTTTGTCGGTAACCAAAAATCCGTCTGTAATAAAGACTAAATCCGTCTGTAAAATCTGTCTGTATTAATCTATTTTCTAGTTGTAATTATTATTATTATTATTATTGAAGCATACCACAAAGTTGTATTTAATTTTTAATATGTAATCTAATTTTTAAGATTTAAATTTTAAATGACTTAAATTATTCTATGTTGAATATTTTGTCTTTAACTAATTTTTTTGTTAATACGTTGATTAAAAAATGTGATTTATTGATCACTTCTAAATTCAAATTTAAAATTTGTCGTGCAGGAGTGTATATTTTCAATTAATTATTTGATAACATATGATATAAAAATTAGTTTGCTTAATATTAAAATGGGTATATATATATATATACCCATTTTAGTTAGATTATTAATTTGTGAATTAAAAGTCACTATTAATGTTACGGTTTAGGGTATATATATATATATATATATATATATATATATATATATATATATATATATATATATATACCCATTTTAGTTAGATTATTAATTTGTGAATTAAAAGTCACTATTAATGTTACGGCCTGGCCCAAGCCACTTGCGGGTCGACCCGACCCACTGATGATCCGACCCGAGCGGTCGGGCACATGCAGCTCACTATGCGACCCGGACACGCGTCCCTGACAGCTCTCCACTGCAGCTGTGAGGAAGCTTCGAGGAAGGTGGGCCTGTCCTTGTAGGGCCCACCCCTGACACGGTATAAATGGGGAAGGACCTGCCCTTCCCCCAGGGTACGTCACTTTTTTCTCCTATCATATTCCCCTCCTGCACACTAACTGACTAGAGCGTCGGAGTGTCTTTGCAGGTGGCACCCCCCCTCTTTCCTTCTACGACGAGAGTTCGGCTACCCAGCAGATCCAAACCCAGCACGACCGCAATCAAAGCGTTACTACCCCCTCAAATAACCACCTGACCTGTCCGGCAACCGACAACCGAACATTGGCGCCGTCTGTGGGGATTTTAGATGGACGTTGTGCCGGGTCCCGGAGACCAAGGCCGAGGAGCCGGAGCAAAAGGGGCGGCCTCCGTCGCCTCACTAAGAGGACAGCGAAGGTCCCCCCGACAACACACTGAACCACACACAAGGACGCGACCCTTCGGGGGAACGGGCGGCGACAGCGCCATAATAATGCAGGAGCTACGTCACAGGGTCCAGAACCTGGAGCGGCAACTGGCCGACCAGGAGCGCGACGGACGAACCACCGATCCCAGCTACACCCCATCCCCTGAAAGCCAAGAGAGAGACTCCCACCAAAGCCGTCTGTGACGCGCCCCCGCATCCCGAACGGAAGCAGAGAGCACCCGGGAAGAGTCCCCATCCCGAGAAGACGAAATGACACGATCATATACTCCCGAGGCAAGGAAACGCACCGCACTGCACGAGATCGCGAAGACGGGGAAGGGAGGTCCGAGAGGAAACGGCAACCCTGATAATGGGCGCCACCCCATTCCACCGATCCATCCTCGAAGTCCGGTTGCCGAAGCACTTCGACAAACCAACGGACATGAGGTACGATGGAACTCAAGACCCTCAAGAACACCTCACGGCCTTCGAAGCAAGGATGAATCTAGAGGGAGTAGGGGACGAGGTGAGGTGCCGAGCCTTCCCGGTAACCCTGGCAGGACCCGCGATCAGATGGTTTAACGGCCTCCCGCAAGGGTCCATCTACGGGTTTTTGGACATCAGTCGTGCATTTCTGGCCCAGTTTACAACACGAATAGCAAAGGCAAAGCACCCGATCAACCTTCTGGGGGTAACCCAGAGACAGGGAGAGCTGACCAGAAAATACCTGGATCGGTTCAACGACGAATGCTTGGAAATAGACGGCCTAACCGATTCGGTGGCCAGCCTTTGCCTGACGAACGGCCTTCTCAACGAGAACTTTCGAAAACACCTTACCACGAAACCAGTCTGGATGATGCACGAGATCCAAACGGTAGCCAAGGAGTATATAAACGATGAGGAAGTCAGCCAAGTCGTGGCTGCCAATAAACGGCATTCCGGCTACATCCAACCTCGGCAACAAGGTAACGGAGAAAGACTGAAGGAACAAACCAGGGAAGGAGCTCCAAGCAAGGCAACCAGGCCATTCCCCCGGGTCGGGAAATTCACCAACTACACTCCGCTTACTCTTCCCATCATGGAAGTTTATCAGCAAATAGCCGAGAAACGAATCCTGCCGAAGCCCCGACCACTCAAGGACCGTACGGGAGGAAACAAGAACTTCTATTGTGACTACCACAAAGGCTATGGTCACCAAACACAGGACTGCTTTGACCTGAAGGATGCACTAGAACAAGCGATAATGGAAGGTAAGCTAGCGGAATCCTCCCATCTTATCAGGGAGCCGAGGAGGCGTTATCGCGACCAAGACGAAGAAGGCAAAACCTGTTCGGCAAAGCGGTGACAAGAGCCAGAAAACAGAGATCACGGCCTCACCGTGATAAACGTGGTGACGGCCAAAAATGCCGCGCCAAGGTCACGGTCGGCGCACAAAAAAGATGCCAAGGTCTTGGCGGTCTCCTCCTCGTTGGTGCGAAACTCTAAGAAGCCCCCCTCCATTTCTTTCGGCCCGAAAGACCAATGGTTCGACGACGCCCCCGAAAACCCACCCATGGTCATCACGGCTAGAGTGGGAACCGGTCTCGTCAAAAGAATCCTCGTCGACACGGGGGCTGACTCGAACATCATGTTCCACAACGTATTTGACGCACTGGGACTAAGGGACACCGATCTGACGACTCACCAGCACGGGGTCATTGGATTGGGCGACCACTTCATCAAACCTGATGGAGTAATATCCCTACCGATCTCAGTGGGACAGACTCAAGGCCGAAGATCGGCGATGGCCGAGTTCGTGATCCTCCGAGATTCCACCGCCTACCATATCATCTTGGGAAGGAAGACGATTAACGATGTTGAAGCGATAATCAACAAGAAGCTGCTAGTCATGAAGTTTGTTACCGACGACGGATCTATAGGGTCCATAAGAGGAGACCTTGAGACGGCATTCGCTTGCGACAATGCCAGCCTCTCCCTAAGGAAGAAATCCAAAGAGGCGTCCGGCGTGTTCCTAGCCGACCTGGACGCCAGAGTAGACGACAAAGCAAGACCGGAACCAGAAGGGGACCTGGAAAAATTCAGGATCGGTGACACGGAGGAAAAATTCACGTTCATCAACAAGAATCTCCCGCATGAGCTGAAGGAGCCCTTGGTCGAAATGATAAGGGCCAATAGGGATTTGTTTGCCTGGACATCGGCCGACATGCCGGGCATAGACCCCAAAATTATGTCACACCACCTGGCCGTCAAGTCGGAAGCACGCCCAGTAGCCCAACGAAGGAGAAAGATGTCGCGGGAGAGGGCGGAGGAGGTAGCCAGGCAGACGGCCAGCCTCCTAGAAGCAGGTTTCATACGAGAAGTAGACTACTCGACATGGCTCTCGAATGTAGTTCTAGTAAAAAAGCACAACGGCAAATGGAGAATGTGCGTAGACTACTCTGACCTTAACAAGGCATGCCCTAAGGACTGTTTCCCCCTCCCTAACATAGACGCGCTCGTCGATGCTGCGGCGGGTTACCGTTATCTGAGCTTCATGGACGCCTACTCCGGCTACAACCAGATACCGATGCACCATCTAGACGAAGATAAGACGGCGTTCATAACGCCGGGGGGAACCTTCTATTATAAGGTAATGCCATTCGGCCTAAAAAACGCAGGGGCAACATATCAAAGGCTGATGAACAGGATATTCCACGACCTCATAGGCAAGACAGTGGAAGTCTATGTAGACGACATCCTCGCGAAAACAACGCGACCCGACGACCTCCTGAATGACCTGGCAAGTGTATTTGCGTCTCTCCGACGACACGACATGAGGTTGAATCCCCTCAAATGTGCCTTCGCCATGGAAGCTGGAAAGTTCCTAGGATTCATGATAACTCAGAGAGGGATAGAAGCCAACCCAGAGAAATGCCAAGCGATACTCCAGATGAAGAGCCCAGGTTGTATCAAGGACGTCCAAAGGCTGGCAGGGCGGCTGACCTCGTTATCCCGGTTTCTCGGAGCGTCGGCAACAAAGGCCCTACCGTTCTTTAACCTCATGAGGAAAGGGATAGCGTTCGAATGGACACCCGCATGCGAGGAAGCCTTTAGGCACTTCAAGGAAATCCTGGCGGCACCCCCTGTGCTCGGGAAGCCAAAGGACGGGGAGCCGTTATATCTATACCTCGCCATAACAGGATAAGCCCTGGCCGCAGTCCTAGTGCGAGAAGAAGGGAGGACTCAACAACCAGTCTACTTCGTGAGCAGAGCCCTGCAAGGGGCAGAATTAAGGTACAGCTAACTAGAAAAGCTAGCCCTAGCACTCTTGACCTCTTCACGGAGGTTAAAGCAATACTTCCAAGGTCACCAGGTTGTCGTAAGAACGGACCAGGGAATCCGACAAGTACTTCAAAAACCCGATTTGGCGGGAAAGATGATGACTTGGTCCATTGAACTTTCCCAATACGACATACGATACGAACCCCGGCAAACCATCAAGGCGCAGGCGATGGCATATTTTTTAGTAGAAGTAACGGGAGATCCAACCGAAGAAACGAGCACACGGTGGAAGCTCCACGTGGACGGAGCCTCCAACCAGACGTCCGGGGGTGCCGGGATCATCCTAGAAAGCCCGGTTGGAGTCGTATACGAGCAGTCGATCAGGTTCGAATTCCCCGTTCGAACAACCAGGCAGAATATGAAGCCTTCATAGGGGGCTTAACCCTAGCAGCGGAAGTCGGAGCAACAAGGCTGGAAATATGCAGCGATTCACAGGCCGTCACCTCCCAGGTAAACGGGAGCTATCAAGCCAGAGACTCATTATTACAAAAATACTTGGAAAAAGTCAAGAACTTAAGCCAAAAGTTTGAGGAGGTCACGGTCCACCACGTGCCCAGAGAGAGGAACACACGGGCAGATCTCCTATCAAAATTGGCCAGCACAAAACCGGGAGAAGGCAACCGATCTCTCATCCAAGGCATGACGAGGGAGTCGGCGGTCACCCTGCATCTGTCACAGCTGGGCTCTTCATGGCTAGACCCCATCACCAGTTTCCTAGAAAGTGGCAAACTCCCTGACGATGAAAAGGACGCCGCAAAACTGAGAAGGGAAGCAGCCAAATACGCGGTCATTCAAGGACAGCTATTCAAGAAAGGGCTCAACCAGCCCCTACTGAAGTGCTTACGCCCCGACCAGACGGACTACGTCCTCAGGGAAGTCCATGAAGGCTGCTGCGGACACCACATAGGAGGCAAAGCCTTAGCAAGAAAGTTAATCCAAGCTGGATACTATTGGCCGTCAATGATGGCAGACTCCAAAGAATTCGTCAGAAAATGTGTCAAGTGTCAAGAGAATGCCAATTTCCACAGGGCACCGGCCTCCGAGTTAAGTCTGTTAACGTCCTCCTGACCATTCTCGCAGTGGGGAGTCGATCTCTTGGGGCCGTTCCCAGTCGGTCCCGGGCAAGTGAAGTATCTCATAGTCGCCATTGATTACTACACCAAATGGATAGAAGCCGAGTCGCTGGCTAGCATATCCTCATCCAATTGCAAGAAATTTATGTGGAGGCACGTGATAACGCAATTCGGGATCCCAGAAGTCGTTATCTCGGACAATGGCACGTAGTTTACCGACAAGAAGTTCACGGAATTCCTCACCGGCCTGGGTATAAGACAGAAGTTCTCCTCGGTAGAGCACCCCCAGACAAACGGACAGGTGGAATCCGCGAACAAGATTATCATGTTAGGGCTGCAGAAACGGTTGGATAATAAAAAAGGTGCTTGGGCCGACGAACTAGCCTCGGTCCTCTGGTCTTACCGAACAACCGAGCAGTCCTCCACTAAGGAGACTCCCTTCCGACTGACATACGGGTTAGATGCGGTAATACCCGTGGAGATCGGGGAACCGAGTCCCCGGCTACATTTGAAAGGAGTAGAGGAAGCCGTGGAGAAGGACCTAATAGATGAAGCAAGAGAAATGGCCCATTTGACGGAAACAGTGCTGAAACAAAGAATGGCTCTGCGCTACAACACCAAAGTGCTCAGAAGGGAGTTCGAACCGAACGATCTCGTCCTAAGACGTAACGACATCGGCTTACGGACCCCCGGAGTAGGCAAGCTGGCGGCAAACTGGGAAGGCCCCTATAGAATCAAAAAAGTGATGGGCAAAGGTGCTTTCAAGTTAGAAAGGCTCAACGGCAAGGAAGTCCCAAGAACATGGAACGCGGACAACCTAAGAAGATTCTACTCCTAGTGCGTGAGGCGACATACCGACCAATCGAGCTAAGTATTAATTCGCGGATTTGTACTTTTCGTTATGTCCTATGGGCCTTTTATGCAATTACCGAATAAGATATACTTGTGCAAATTTTCTCTTTTGTTTTGTTCGTCTTTTCTGGACAACCCACTACGCAAGCGAATTCATCACAACTCGACAACGATGCGCGGCCCCGGGACTGATCACCCCGGGAGCCCATCAACTACCACAATAGCAAAACGGCTACATTAAAAAGCCACGACCCGGCCCAGCCGGAATATCATCAACACGGCAAAACGAACAACAAGCCACAAGTCAATAACGGTTAATATAAATGATAACACGACCAGGCAAATAAGAAAGTATTAACTACAATAGAACGCGCAAGCAACCCAAAGAGTCAATTGTTCATCAAAGCCAAAACAAAACGGCTGAACCAAAAGTTTTATAGCAGAAAAGGAGAGTTCACTTCTTGGGTACGTCAACAATTTTGCCATCCTTGATCACCTTGAAGACACCAATCGCCGACGTGTCAAAGTCAGGAGCAACAACTTTGACCTGAGCTTTAAAGGCCTCCACGGTTGCCAGGATCGCACCTTTCCCCTGCTTGACGACGTCTTTATACTTTGTTCTTAACGCTGCCAGTTCAGCCTCCACAGCTTGCTTCTCCTTCTCCACCTCGGCCACCCGTTTTTGTGCCGCGCCGACCTGACTCTCTAAAGTCATTTCGCGCTCGACAAGACGTGAAACCGTGGCGTCCGACTCTTCCAACTTCTTCTCAGCGGTAGTGGCTTTCTTCTCAGCAGCAGTAGCTTTCTTCTCGGCGGCATCAAGTTTCTCCTCAGATTGGGTCAGCTGCTCCCGGAGGGTTTCAACTTCACTTTTAAGCTCATTGTTAGCCTTCCCAGCAGATTCCAACCTCCTGCGAAGGGATTCTATCCCGGACAGTTTGAACTCGGCTTTCCGAGCTATCACTGTGCCACGCAAGAGGGTACGATACATCCACCTCGCCTGCCCGGAAAGGGATGACTCGTGAAAATGCTCTTCAGTACCAGAAATCAGCTGAGAATCTATAAAGTTCCCGACATCGAAATTCCTCTCCATGACAGTAAGAACCCCCTCAGGACTGGACAACGTCTTCCTCTTCCTTTTGAGGCTAGGGACCTCCTCGGCCTCGTCATCGGCATCAGGGTTAGACGTCGAACCCCCAGTGCCGATCACCTCGCGGAAGGGGGAAACGTGAACCGCCTTGTCGCCTTCAGTCGAGGCACCCTGAGCCGAGGTGCCAGTCTCGTCGACCGCAGCCCCTTGCTCGGAAGCGGCCTTGTCCTCCGGGGGAGCAGCAGATTTCTCGGTAGCAGATTTCTCATTACCTCCCTCGTCGTCACTCGCACACAGGAAGGTTTGGAACAAGTTAGGGAGACCCGTTATCTCGGTAGACATTCCCACTGTAAAAAGAAAAAGAAGTCGGTTAGTCACAATGAGCTATTAAGAAAAGTAAGAAGCTAAGAGACAAAGCAAGCAAAGATTCCTCACAAATATAGTTACGACCGGCCTCCCGGTCACCCATGAGGAGGTGAGGATTCACATGATTCCTCCCAAAGACTGCCAGCAACACATCGGCAATCCTCCTGTCCACCGCAGACATACCCTTATAGGACACTTTGACAAAGGCGTTGGACCCTGCCCCGAAGCTCCAATAGGTCGGGATGAGGCGTGCCCCCTCTAATAACAACCAAAAGGGGTGACGACCTTTGACCGGGCGGACCTTGAAATATTTATCCTTAAATCCATGGTAGGAGTCCTCAAACAGACCAAAAATCCTCCGACCTTGGGCAGACCGGAAGGACATGAACCCCTTCTTATGTTTCCCTTCCTTCGAAGGGTTTGTAAGATTGAAAAAGAAAAGAAAAACATCTACAGACACCGGCAGCTCGAGATATTCACAAACCATCTCAAAATAGCGGATTGAAGCCCAGCTGTTCGGATGCAACTGTGACGGTGCCACGGAAATCCAACCTAGAAGCGCCATTTGGAAGGAGGAAAACGGAATACGGACTCCCACTTGAGTAAACATGGATTTGTAGAACCAAATCCAGTCGGCAACTCGGGGGCGTGGAAATTGAGCTCGTACAAATGCTCATGAGGAGCCGGGACGAAGACGTCGTAATTAGCCTCCTCGTCTGTCCCTCCGCATAAGTACTCATTCTGACGGAACTCGGTGAGCTCCTCCTCGCCCATTTGGTTGGGAGAGTCCTTTACATCGGAAACAACCCAGGCGTAGGGGTCATACGCCGCGGGAGAAGGTGAAACCCGGGAGGAGGTGCGAGCCATACCTACATGGGGGGACCATCCAGTCAGTCTAAGAGGTCGGGTGCTCGGAACGAATACAGAAGCTACCCCCACACTACTCCCTAAGGCTAAACACGATTAAAAACGTAAAGGATCCAAACAAAACCTACTCTGGAATGGTATCCCTCCCCTAACACGTCTGACCATCATCGAAAGGCCACATAACAACAAAAACCAAACAAGGCAGCAAAAATGGCAAGCAAATACAAACAACAAGCATGCAAGAACGAAGCAGGAAAGAGAAGGATTCAAGAACTACCTGAATTGGTTGTGAGAGCGAAGAAGGATGAAGGGAAGATGCACAAGGGCACTACAACGACGCTCTGAAATTTTGGGGGAGAGGATGGTAGGAAGGTAGAAGAAACAGGAGTATGCAGAAAGTATGAAAGAGGAAGAAACGAAACTGACTGTTTAAAAACTGCCTCCTAGGAAGCGCGAAAAACCTTGGGCATAATCGTCTTTGCAAACAGAATTTTTCACCCCATTATGAGCATTCAATGCTCAGCGCGAGGAACGAGGCGACGAAACGGTTGTTTGGGCAACCAGGGGACACGCGCATAGGGGGTATGTCCCTCCCACGAGCGGCCGACCTGACGAGGATAAACGAAACATGGAATAACACGCCATTGATAGCTCCCACGACTACCACTGGCGCGTGGGGGCACTGTTACGGCCTGGCCCAAGCCACTTGCGGGTCGACCTGACCCACTGATGACCCGACCCGAGCGGTCGGGCACATGCAGCTCACTATGCGACCCGGACACGCGTCCCTGACAGCTCTCCACTGCAGCTGTGAGGAAGCTTCGAGGAAGGTGGGCCTGTCCTTGTAGGGCCCACCCCTGACACGGTATAAATGGGGAAGGACCTGCCCTTCCCCTAGGGTACGTCACTTTTTTCTCCTATCATATTCCCCTCCTGCACACTAACTGACTAGAGCGTCAGAGTGTCTTTGCAGGTGGCACCCCCCTTTTTCCTTCTACGACGAGAGCTCGGCTACCCGGCAGATCCAAACCCAGCACGACCGCAATCAAAGCGTTACTACCCCCTCAAATAACCACCTGACCTGTCCGGCAACCGACAACCGAACAATTAATATATTTTTACATATTTAAAAATTAAGTTTTTTATTTTTTAAGTAAAAATTGATACCTCATAAATTAATCAATAAATAATCAGTATTGTAAGTTAATGGATATTTAAAATTTAACTTCAAAATAAGTATTAAAATTTGAAAATTTGTATTCGTAACTCATTGTTGCGGAAGAAGTACATTGTAGATAAGGGACTTAACAACGATAATGTATCACACTCCAATCACACAATCGAAGGTTGCAAGGTTAAGACGAAAGATAATTTTGGCAAGAAAACGAAAAAGACTTGATGATAATGAGTTTGCTTTCTTTTGTGCTTCTGGTAAGTGTTCTTCTAAAACTTCTTTAATTTCTATTTTTTATGGGAATTACAGTTTAAACTATTATCGTTGTTGAGAATATTAGCGAAGTAGTTTGTACTATACATAATTTTTTAAATATTTTAGTTTAGTGATTTGAAAACTATAAATAACTATTCATCTTTATAAAATTTTTTAAACTCATATTTAATAAGCTATAAATTACATAAAAACTATACAATCTTCAAATCTTCATATACTATTTAGGTTAATTAATTATTTAATATTATTTAAAATATACTCTATCATAATTTAAAATAATATACTATTTATCCTAAATTAATACATAAAACTCTATACTAATTGGGAAAATATAAAATTTGATGCTTTTGGGTATATCTATTTAACTCGATTTAAATAAATTGAAATTTTAAAATTATATTTAAATTTAGAGTTTTATTTGTTATTTAAATTGAATTGTATTTATTTTTAACTGATGACTGGTTATATTTTGAATAATATGATATGAATACTCATTGATTTAGTTTAATAATTTAAAAAATAATTCAATAAAACTAAACCAATACAAAAAAACTTTTAACTACGAAAGTATACTACTAAAATTATATAAAATCAAATACGAGATTAGTTAATCGAATAATTATTATTTGTATTTCATTTATTTTTTTGACTTAACAGTGTCGAAGAACAACAATAATACAAATTTTGACGTACATAAAAATGTGCATCATATTAATACAAGTCAAAAAACAGTGTGTCGAGAAATTGGTACCTCATCTAATATTCTCAGTTTACAATCCAGTGAGGATAAAGGTGACATTTTTTTCCACTGTAATTGACTCATATTTATCTAAATTTAATTTATATCGGTTTAATGACGAAAATTTTCTATATATTTCTCATTACTCATTCATAGGGAAGCAACTATCTATGCATGGTATACACTGTGCCTCGCATAGAATTTTTGGACAGGAAAATACTCCTCCTAATTATGTAAGACCTTCTACATTAGAGATAAGATCTAAATCTTTAACTCTACAGACGGATCCCTCATTGACAAGAACTCCACTATCCGTGTTAACAAATAGTACGTATAATTATTGATTGCCAAATGATTCATACACCAATATTTAACAAAAAGTATACTTCATCGAAAATGATTTATATAACATAGATTTATTACAATTCTAGCATACTCCAGTGTACAAGGACCCACCAATAATCTAATTGAAGTCGTTCCACAAAATCAACTTTCATCACACTCCGGTTCCCACCGATCGTGCCTAACAGAAAGGTAATTTAGAAAAGATAATCATCATTATTATATTCTTTTTTTCCTATAGTTTCTATGGTTTATTTGAATAAAATTGAACATTTTTGTAAAGAAGTTCTACTATGATTAGGGTGCAAAAAGGACAATCTTCCTCTGTTGTTGCTTCGGTGGCTATTAATTTGGCACAACTTTATGAAGATGTAAATTTATCGACTGTTAAGACGCATCCACCAAGCGCCGACACACACAGTGGCCAATGTGTTGACCCTTTTGTTGATGATGAAGGTAATTTCTCATTATATCAAGAATTTAAGTTTGTAGTTTGCAAGAGATATGAATTATTAGTAATACATCAAAGTGATTATGTTTGCATTTTTTATAATTTTTTTTACTGTAGTTTTGAATGGTTATGATGATTCAATGTTGGATGTGGATATGGAAGATAATTTTATACCGTCTTCAGAAACCTTAGATGGTATGTAAAAATTTTATTTGTATGTTTATTTGCATCTTTGTGTACATCATGGACTAAATTGTATCGGTATGACAACTGAGTAGCTAAAGAGAGTTCATTCGGTAGATGTCTGGGATATAGGAAATCCTATTTATCAATGTCAACACTGTAAAGCATGGATGTGGTCTGGAGAAAGGCTTGCTAAATCCAAACAGTCGCCCCAACCAAAGTTTTCATTATGTTATATGGAAGGAAAGATCGAGCTTCCTCTACTTTCTGTGCCTCCTGATGAGCTCATTCAGCTTCATACTGGAGGAGATCAAAGAAATATTCATTTTTAAAAAATATAAGGACATTTAATTCAATGTTTTGTTTTACATCAATGGCTGAAAAAAATTGACCGTGGGGTGAACAATGGGACTGCTCCTCCAATTTTTAAGCTTGGGGGTCAAAACTACCATAGCATTGGTAGCTTACTTCCTCCTGATAGTTTGCGACCAACATTTGCCCAGCTATATATCTATGACACAGAGAATGATATTGATAATCGAATAGGCACACTTCGGTAATTTTCATGCAACCAGTCAAATTTTTTAGTTATTTTTTATCTGTGAGAGAAAATAACATAAATTTTATTGTTTTTTTTCGCAGTTCCAATGAAGCTATAAATGAGCGGGATAGGAAAATTGTGGCAATATTAAGAAACATGCTAGACAGATATAATAGTTTGGCAAAGAGTTTTCGCTATGCAAGAGATAGGTATCAACAGGAAAATTGCACAAACATAAAGTTTAAGTTGATTAGTAAAAGGACTACAGATGGCAGGACATACAACTTGCCATCTGCATCTGAAGTGGCTGCATTGATTGTTGGCGATGTCGAACAACTTAGCAAGATAGAGATATTATTATAGAGAGTCAATCTAGAAAGCTCCAGCGGATTGATGTTTTTCATCCATCTTATTTAGCCTTGCAATATCCATTGTTGTTTCCGTATGGGGAGGATGGATTTCGTTTGGGTATTGCAACATCAGATTCTATCTCCGCTAGACCTACAAAGAAAACAAAACAATCACTTTGTGACAATTATTTACTTTTCGACTACAGAAAAGGACGGGTGAATCTTCGTTAATTCTGAGATCAAAGAGATTATTCTAACAGTTTCTGGTAGATGCCTACACAATGGTGGAATCAGAGAGGTTAAAATTCTTTAGGTGTAAACAACTACAGTTGAGGGTTGATAAATACAAATGTCTGCATGAAAGTCTTATAAACGGAAATGTAGATGCTGCAAGGCTTGGCAAAAGAATCATTCTTCCTAGTACTTTTACTGGTGGACCTAGGTATATGATGAATAATTGTAAATATGCATTTGCAATTTGCAGATATGCAGGATATCCTAGCTATTTTATCACCATGACCTGTAACCCTGAATGGGATGAGATAAGAAGAGAAGTGACTTCCATTGGATTGAAGGCAGAAGACCGTCCTGATATATTGTGTCGAATTTTCAAGATCAAGCTTGATGGTTTGATAGATGACCTCAAAGAGGGAAAAATCTTCGGCAAAATTTTGGGATGTAAGTCTGTGTTTATGCAACGCTTTATTAAAATCCTATGTTGTAATGCTTTGCTCATTTGTCTTTTTCAATTTTTAGACGTTTGCACTGTAGAGTTTCAAAAGAGAGAGCTTCCGCATGCACATATCCTTTTATTCATGAGTAACGAGTTCAAACCACAAACACCAGATGACATAGACAAACATATAACAGCTGAGATTCCTGATTAAAATGAAAGGCCAAATCTACATAGAGCTGTTCAAAATTACATGGTACATGGTCCATGTGGTCCGTACAACAAGAATTCATCTTGCATGAAGAATGGATCCTGTTCAAAGTTCTATCCTAAAGAGTTTAGACAGCGAACACTCATTGATGAGGCCGGATTTCCCAAAAATAGGCATACTGATAACGGTCGAACAGTGAAAAAAAGGGAATGTGTACTAGACAATAAGTTCATTGTTCCGTATAATCCAGAATTGTTGCTCAAGTTCGGGTGCCACATAAATGTGGAATACACATGCCAAACAAGTTCTATTAAGTATCTGTTTAAGCATGTACACAAGGGTAATGACCGCGTAACAGCTACTCTATACAATGCTGGTGATCCGTCAGAAGCCACACAAGTTGTTGACGAAATTAGGAATTACTACGATTGTAGGTATATTTCGGCATGTGAGGCAGTCTGGCGTCTATTTGGATACGAAATCCAAGAGAAAGAACCATTTGTGATTAGACTTCCATTCCATTTGGAGGATGAGCAACCTGTGGTTTATGGTGAAACTTCTAATGTGAATGATATCGTCGAAAGAACAATATCTCATAAGTCCATGTTTTTGGGATGGATGGCAGCGAACATGTCATATCCTTATGCCCGAAGTCTGACTTATGCTGAGTTTCCAACCAAGTTTGTTTGGAAGGACGATTCTTCAAGTGGTTTCCTAGAAAGAAAGGCTTCGCAATTAGAAGGTTGACTCATGTACCTGCAGGTAATGACGAGTTTACATTCAATTTTGATCTTACTTATTTAAGGATTTAAATTTAAAATCTTAACAGCCTGTACCCCATGTCCATTTTATTCAATTTATCTACACTAGAAAATAAATGTTCAAATAACTTTCAACAGTTATAATTTGTAGAGTTTCCAACCAAGTTTGTTTGGAAGGACGATTCTTCAAGTGGTTTCCTAGAAAGAAAGGCTTCGTAATTGGAAGGTTGACTCATGTACCTGCAGGTAATGACGAGTTTACATTCAATTTTGATCTTACTTATTTAAAGATTTAAATTTAAAATCTTAACAGCCTGTACCCCATGTCCATTTTATTCAATTTATCTACACTAGAAAATAAATGTTCAAATAACTTTCAACAGTTATAATTTGTAGATTATACGATTTTTTATTTTTCTATATTTTTTAGAAAAATTACTCTTATGCGGATGTGAAGCTACATAATAATTAAAATAGCGTAGCTTAATCCATTTAATAACTTAAAAGTGGAATTTTAACTAAGTTTTTTTGCAGCAAATACCGAAGAATATTACCAACGACTTCTCTTGAATACTCAAAGAGGATGTATGAGTTTTCAAGATATAAGAATAGTAGGAGGAACAATTTATGCTACGTATAGAGATGCATGCTTTGCCCTTGGACTCTTGCAAGATGACAAAGAATTCATTGATGCAATTAAGGAAGCAAGCTCATGGGCCTCAGGATCATATGTTAGGAGGTTATTTGTCATTCTATTAACATCCAACAATATCTCAAGACCAGAACATGTTTGGGATAGATGTTGGCATGAACTCTCAGATGATATTTTGTATCGACAGAGAGCCGTGATGAACATGAGCAGTGAGTTTCTATTAATTACAATGATAAAAGTTCTTCCTTATTGATTATTTTTAGTTTGATTGAATTTTTATGGTATCGTATAATATGTAGAGTTAACAATGTCAGATGATGAGATTAAGCAGTTGTGCTTAATGGATATAGACAAGATCTTATATTCCTATGGTAAAACCTTGAAAGACTATCCTCCTATGCCTTTAGCAACTGAAGTTGATAATTCTTTGTTAACCGAAAGGGTTATAAGGGAAGAGCTAAACTTTAACAGGGATGATTTAAAGAAAAATGCCACAGACATGTTAGCCATCGCAACACCTGAGCAGAGATATGCATTCGATAAAATTGTTACAGCTGTGTATTGTGATGAATGGGGTTTTTTCTTTGTGTATGGTCATGGAGGTACTGGAAAAATATTTCTCTAGAACCTTATGTCTGCTGAGATTCGCTCAAGGGGTGATATAGTGTTAAACGTTGCTTCGAGTGGTATTGCATCTTTACTTCTTCCCAATGGAAGAACGGCACACTCAAGGTTCAAAATACCGCTGAATATAACTGAGGATTCTGTATGTAACATCAAACCTGGTTCCCCTCAAGCAATGTTACTGTTGAAAGCCAAACTTATAATTTGGGATGAGGCCCCAATGGTTAGTAGGTACTGCTATGAAACGCTTGATAAATGCTTGGGTGACATCATGAGGTATTCTCCAACATATAGCAAAGATTTGCCATTTGGAGGAAAAGTGGTTGTACTAGGTGGAGACTTTAGACAAATTCTTCCTATCATTCCACGAGGATCGAGACAAGATATCGTTCATTCAACCGTGAATTCGTCTTACCTTTGGAAGTTTTGTCAGGTGCTCAAACTAACAAAAAACATGAGACTCTCTATAGGAACGACTGCTTCAGATCAAGATGAGATAGAGCAATTTGGTGAGTGGTTATTGAAAGTTAGTGATGGTCTCATAGGTGACAATATGGATGGTGAATCTGAGATATGTCTTCCAGGAGATATTATTATTCCTTCTTCGGACCAGGCATTTGATGAGTTAGTTCATTTTTCTTATCCAAATATTCTGGAAAACATGTCCTCAAAGGATTTTTTCAAAGCAAGAACTATATTGGCTCCCACACTAGACATCGTTGAAGAGGTCAACAACCATCTGATGGCTATCATTCCTGGAGGAAAAAAATTATATCTTAGTTCGGATTCCATATGTATGGATGAAGGGAATATGGAGAGTCAACTAGATCTCTATGATCCTGAATTACTGAATAGCATAAATTGCTCTAGTTTGCCTCCACATAAATCAATACTCAAGGTTGGTGTTCCGGTGATGTTACTAAGGAATATTGACCAATCCAGTGGTCTTTGTAATGGTACAAGGCTACAAGTTAGGAAGCTTGGAAATCATGTCATAGAATGTGAAGTCTTAACGGGTAACATTGTTGGTCATATTGCTTTGATTCCAAGAATGAATATGGTACCAACAAATGAAATCGTCCCAGTTAGATTCCAACGAAGACAGTTTCCCATAATAGTATCGTTTGCCATGACAATTAATAAGTTTCAGGGACAAACTTTATCTCATGTTGGATTGTACTTGCCTAGACCAGTTTTTACACATGGCCAACTATATGTGGCACTTTCAAGAGTTAAGAGTAAGAGAGGCTTAAAAGTTTTACTTATGAATCACGTAGAAATATCTACAAATTCAACTATCAATGTTGTTTATAGAAAAGTCTTTGAAAAAATAGTATTCTAATGTAAATATTTTAATTTTATTTTAAATTCTATATCAGTGTATAATTATTTTACTTTAAAATATATAAAATAATTATTACTTCCTTTTTAAGTTAAACTTTAATTTTGATAATAATTTTATAAATTTCTTAAAATAATAATTATTATTTTGTATTTTTGTTTTAAATATCGAAGCATATAAATTTTTTTCTTACTTTTATTAAATTTTTCGTGCTGAACACGGGTTTTTACACTAGTTATTCTTTTAAATTTGAATAATCGATAGAAACTATAATAAAAAATAATTAAAATTTGGTTAATTAACAAATAATATAATACTTTTAATAAGGTGGTTAGTCAAAGGTTCCAAGAGACTTGTGAGTTATGGTATGTGACTATGTGTCACGTGGTAATTGCATGCACTATGTTAAGCCATTGCAATATACAGTCATCACTTTCTTCTCATTTATTCTGTGAACTTGCGCAGGGAGAAAGATATCGATATACATGTACCATCTCAATTTATTGAACTACTTAACATGTGCATGTGAAAGATTTTGGTGGATGATGTTAATTACTTTTCTGCTGAATCTTTATTGACTACTATGTACTTATGTAGACAGATTTTAACTTTACTTTGATGATTTGATTGATGTTGAAGTCAACCAGAATTATTTAACTTAACTGATCAAATAGAATTAACAGAGCAAAGAGTAGGCCATACTTCATTCATATTTATATTCTTGTTTAATCTGTAATATTAATCTTTAATGACAATAATAATTATATATTATGTGTTGCAGCCTTGAATGGTGGTCATTTGAGTTGCTTATCTTGCTCTCTGGCCTTTTACCAGATCCAGAACTTGAAACATCAGTTCTTCAGTTTGGTAAGTTGTGTAACTTAGCATTACTTTTCTTGTTAGAAATCTAAGTCTGATGTTTGGTTTTTCTTGTGCAGTCTCAAAGAGGGGCATTCTACCTACGTGAGATTCCACTTGCTGCAACATTGGCATTTTGGGTCAAATTAAGAGGTAGAGGACTTTGGATTGGTATACATATTGGAGCTTTTGTGCAGACTCTCCTTCTTTCAATCATAACCAGTTGCATTGATTGGGAACAAAAGGTACTCTAATCTTTGTTTTTCTTCTTCTCTTTTGGGCTTAAGGTGAAATAATTCATTGATTTTTAATGCAGGTCATCAATGCAAGAAAGAGGCAATTTGAAAGGCACTCGTCCGAGGATAATGGATTGATCAGAGAAGACAATGACGAAAACTCAATTTGAAGATGGCATAGGATAGATTCATATTTCTTTAGAGGAAGTTGTTGGGTTCTGTTATTCCAAATGAGTATCACAGTTGCTTCATTTTCACCAATGAGAAACAATATTTGACTAATGCTACATTTTAATAAAGAGTAAAAATTGTTTTTTTTTTTTTAAATAGAAATAATAGTTTAACTAATAAGTAAACTTTTTTGAATGTTTTAGTTTACAAAATGTAAAATAAATATATAAAAAATTTAATTTTTTTATATTTTCTATAAAAAAATTCATTCTTAATCTCAACATGAAAAAAATTACAATAATAGATAATATATAACACATGAGTCCAGTTAGGGAGACAATAGCTTATTTGTACAATGTGTACAATGGGCTATATAAGTTACAAAATGAACATTACTCGTAATATTGAGAATAACTATCCGCCTACTAAGGATAATAAACATCTCATGTCATAAAACCACTCATCTCAAAAATTTAAACTGATTTTGGAATTCACCAAGAATCAAATTTTTGACTTCTTAAATCTAGAACTCTAATACTGTCATGCTATCACTTATCCCAAACACTTACACTGATGTGAGAAGGCTTTCCATACTTTCCCATAACACATATACTTTTTACAAATTTAGTGAGGATTGTTTTTTTATCCAATTTTATTTCTTATAAAAAAATAATAATAAAAAACAATTCTTATATTAGATAAAAAGGAAAAAAGAATTCCGCAGCTAGGATTCTAACCTGGAAATCCAGGTCTGGAGTTTTCCAAAGTGCTACTGCGGATATTGTACTAATTTGTAATATGCTTTGCTTGTAAAAGGTTATATTCCTTAAATGAAAACCAATATGCTCCACACCTTTTGAAATTTTGACGAATGACGATGATATACGAAATAGTGTCCATTTGAATTTGTTTCGTTTAAGAAAGAAATGTTTTTTTTTAATTTAAAAAGTATATTTTTATAATTATAAAGTGTTGAATAAAGTTTTAAAAGGATATTTTTTTTTAAATAAGTAATATCTTGTTTTCTAAAATATAAAATTTTAAGAATATTTTATTAAATTTTCTTATAAAAATATAAAACTGTTTTTTGTAGTAAAAAATTAAAAGATATTTTAAGAAAATCAAACAAAACTCACTCATAATCTAATTCCCTCAATTTAACTTATAAATTGCGTTCGGGATGTATCTAGTGGGGGCCACAGGTTCCTTTTGCATCTTTGCGTTATGTTATGTATGATGTTGGTCGCAAAATTCGGATGAGCGAGTGAGTTGACTCAGAGAAATGAGCAGCAGCAAGAAGATGAACCCTCCAGACGGAGAAGAAGAAGAAGAAGAACCACTATCCAAAGCTGCAAGAGCTGTTGAAGATCTTTACCACCTCCGAGACACTTATTTCCCGCTTGACCCTAACGACAGAACCTCCAAGCTCCACCACCATTCCGATCTCGCCCTCTCCCTCCTCGATTCCATTCCCCCAGGTCTTTCCTCTTTACCCTCTTCTAATACTAGTAACAATTATTATATTATTATTCAGTTGATTCATTTCAATTAATTTCTTGTAATTTTTTTCCAGAACAAAGAAAATCGTCTCTGCAGCGTGCAACATTTGAGTATCTTAGAGGCAAGATATTGGATGTGTTTCCTGACTATAGGAAAGAAGCTGAGGATCATCTCTCTAAAGCTGTAAGTACAAACGCACTATTGTTAGGGATTCAGTCATTATAGTGATGTGAATGTGAATGTTTGTGTGGTTGATTCAACAATTGAATCTTCGTTGCACCAGGTTAAGTTAAACCCATCTCTTGCAGATGCTTGGCTATGTTTAGGTAACTGCATTTGGAAGAAAGGGGATTTATCTGCTGCAAAGAACTGCCTTAGTCTTGCATTAAACAAGGTGATTTGCTACTTGCTTTACACGAGTCATGCTGCAGTAAACTAATAGTTTTGAAACTTGCCATTAGTTGTAGAGCCAAGGGTCAGTTTGTTTCTTATAAGAATGGAAACTGTTTTATGAACTGGGAACTTTGAATTTGAATATGCTGTTTTTCCAAGAATAAACCTTTACCTAGAGGCTGTGACCTTTCTTTACTCAGTTTCAGTTTCTCTCTGAATTGGAAGATATTATGTTTAGTGAGATGATGATAGATGCTGTTTGTTTAAGCAGGGTCCTGACAAAAATATTCTTTGTCAATTATCAATGCTTAAAAGAAGAATGTCTCAAGGTAAGGGATTTTTTTGTACTTTCTTATTGCTTGAGGTTACCTATTGTTTTATAGTTGTTCCTGATTTCTGTAGTCATTTTAACTTGGTTTGAGTGTTTGACATACCTGAAGGAGCCTCACTTTTACACTCTTGCTCTTTCTGTTTTATACCAATTGCTCAGATGGGTGGTGTTCAAGAGTGCCTAATTTTAGTGCGTGCATTATATGTAGTAGTGATAAAATCATTTCAGAAATGTACTTGATGTCCTTTTTGGAATTTAGAAGTGAACTACAGTCCACGGGGTGAGGGATGATAGCGGAAAAGTGGTATAGAACTGCAGTTATGGTAGTCAGGAAGATAGAGTTATTTCAAATAGGCATAGCATGACAACTGTTTGTTTCTTTTGTTTTTCTTTTCTTTATTCTTGAGAATACCAAAATGTTCCTAATAGTGGAGGTGCATTACTGTGCTTGCTATGAACCCAGGTGCAGAGAATCAAGCTGAACTTGTTGAGGAAAGCATTCAACATGCCAAGCAAGCAATCACTTTGGATGTCAAGGATGGGAACTCTTGGTGTATGTTTTTAAATAAATTACTACTGCAATATATTCAACAAATAGATGTTGCTTTGCTATTCAATAATACTTTGTATATGATCAACTTCAATTATGATGATTGTTTTTTATCTGTTAGTGATTAGCCCCTCCATTGATTTTGGCAGATAATCTTGGAAATGCATGCCTTACAAGCTTTTTTGTCACTGGAGCTTGGGATCATAGCAAACTTTTACATTCCTTAAAAGCATATCAAAATGCCGTGAGTATGAAGAGGAAGGATTTATAATTTAGCTTTAATAATGTGCATGTGAAAGAATTATATTTTTATTTTTGTTACTTTTGTTTTATTATATACACATCTCTTTTTATCTTAAAAAAAAAGTTATACACATCTCTACATGGAGGCTAATTTTTGTATCTGGTGGAAGACCTAACATTTGGTTAATATGTACCAGGAGAAAGATGAAAGAATGAAGTCCAATCCAGATTTATATTTTAACAGTGCTACCGTAAGTTGCATCTTCATCCTATAATTGTTTCTCTTAATGCTCAAGTCTCCATTTAATATGAGGTTGGAGTGCAAATTTAAGCCTTCTTTTCCCCTGTATTTTTTTATGTATATGTCTCAGTCTATTAGTTCCCAACTTCCCTGAAACTAGAGAACAGAGTAATGTTCCATTCTAAAAAATCATAATGGGTCATGCTAATATTTATTACACATAAATATAAATTTGCCTGCTAGTCTAAATAGTTTGTTACAGGTTAACAGATATCTAGAGAACTACGATAGGGCTCTTAGCGGATTTGAGGCTGCTGCTCTAAAGGATCCAGGACTCAATGCTTCAGAGGAGGTTCAGAAGATTGTCAATTTACTTGACAAGGTGGACAATCTTTTGAGGGTAATGATATTGTCCTGTGGCTCTGTAGTAGTAACTTAAACCTACTATTTAGTTGAAGGATTTTTCTTAGCTTAGTGTTTGACCATAGAGGATACTTTTCATTTCTGATTTTGATATTTCAATTGATATTAAAGTCAATCTTGACCCCAAATTGACTTGTAATAAAACATCATTTGATAAAAACAGCAGTTGATTTATATGATAATTTTAATTATAGTTATTATGTACAGGGAAATTTACGAGCTAAGAGAGTGGCTTCTTTGGCATCATCATTGGCTGCTGTTAATTGTGAGAGCCTTTCATACCTATACCTCAATACATAACTCACTGAAAATTTCGTTGAGCATTTGCCTTTGAAGTTTTGTTATGTTTACTAATAACTGACTAGATTTGTGTCTACCTTCTGCTGCAAGTGAACTCATCACAGAAGAGAGTTACCATAGACCTCATGTCAGAGGGTCTAAATAGAAACGTAGCAGTAGATGGGAAGGTGCTTTTCTTTCTTAGGAGTGAGTGTGTTGCTCCCCTGTAAGTCCTCTGTTACTTAAAAGTATTTTTCACTGCAATCACTCCCTTGCTATGGTGACTCATTATATTAATAATAACTTCCATTTGTGTTACTAGAAAATGTTACTGGTTTTACTGTCTTTTGTTGCGCATTAATTTATCATAAAGCATTGTTGCAATGTATAAGAAGATTTGGCTGAGATAATCCTATTCATGCCATTTTGCAGATACTATTTGCTTTGTGATTCGAATCAAATTTGCTTTGTTCTCACAGTTTATGGTTTACGGAATGATGTGGTAAGAACTGCTGCCAAAGTTTTATGTCATCCTCTTCTCTTATTGTCTCTAATCATTTTCCTCAAACGTTAAATTTCATTTTTCTTTCCTTGATAAAAGTCAAGCTGACAAACCAATTGCATGGTTCCATATTTTCCATCTGGAGTACTATTTCTTCTTGTAATTTATAGAAAGTAAATAGAAAAATATGGACCTTCACGCAATTAAATATGGCCATAAAATTGTCATGTATAGTGATTATTGACAACTATACACAGTTAGACACATTAAGGATAAAAGTAGTGCTGAATAAGAGTTTTGGTCTTGCTGATCTTCTTGGTATAGTACATAAATGTGTACTTTGCTCATCTTTTTTCTCCATTCGAAACGTGCACGCATGTTTGCTGGATAAATTTTGGTCAAGTCAGTTATTTTTCTCATTTGCAATTGAACAACTATTATGGAGTTAATTGATCTGTTATCCAGATTAAAGAAGGAGATCAGCTGACACTGCTTGACCCATTCTTCCGTGATGTGGACGTGTCCTGGAAGGAAAAGGTAACTTTTAAATTTTTGGTTTTCATATCTTGATTTGATGCAATGATAATTTCTGATAGTTTTCCTTGTATTCTCATGCTTGTCTAACCATAGCATTACCAGTTCAAATCTATACGCCTGGATTTCTATGAACAAATGCTTGTAAATGGAAAAGCTCTGACTCCTCAACATGCTGTCCGTACATCAATATATGCGCAACATAAACCCTGAACTGAATAGACCAGCGCTGCATAGAGATGATGACGTTTGAATTGCTTCTGCTGCTTTGGCGGGTTTTGGATTTTGTATTCATTTAGTAAATAGATTAGTGGATACATGTATACAGGTGAATTCTTACCCAAGTCATGGGTTGATTTGAAAATAGAAAAAGGTTACTCTGAGAGGAACAAGATAGTTTTTGGATTTGATGGGTCATCGAGTTTTGTATTTGTTAAATGTGCCAGTTTTAAGATTATCTTATATTTTTGGTGCTTCAAGACTCGAGGTCATTGATTATCTTGTTACATGTAAAAAATAATATAATCTTGCAGATGCTTTGTTTTGTATTCCTGGTTTTGCAAAATAGAGGAGGGAAATGGATAAAAGTTCATTGAAAAGCACCTAACCTGCATTTGTTTCTGAGAACAGGACAGGACAAGACACTAATGGATAGAGATATAAAATTTTGTGTTCTTGTATTTTGTTTGGTGATAAACTAGAATAAATTATAAAAATATAATTTATTTTTATTTTTTTTTCATTCAAAAAATTTGAGATGAAAAATATAATAATAAAAATATATAATTATAAAAAATTAACAAAAATAATTGAAAAATTAATAAAAAATAAGTTGTGTTCTTTGTTAGTGTCCATATGTCTTTCCTGTCAAGATGAACACAAAATACACTAATTCAGTGTCTTTGGATACATTGTCTTTGTCTCATTTGCCAAATGACCATGTTGATGGTTAAAATTGACCTCAATACTATCATTCATTCATTTGATTTCCCGTGACAATTATAAATGATAAATTCATTTACAAAGTTTCTGATGCCTAGCTTTTGTCAAGGAAGGGGAAAGTCAATGAAGAAAATTCTAGAGAGCAATGGATACTTCACCATTGAGCAAATGGAAGGACTGATTCAGAGCCACTTGGGAGTTGGAATAATTGATGAGCTGTATGATCGTTTCACTAAGAAAGTGAAGTAGTTTCCTGATGTAATGGATATGCAAAAGCAAAAGATAGTAGCACTCTTTGTTCTTCTTAGGCGAAAGCTGCATGATCAAATAGGACATGTACTTCTCAAACTTGTGTCAAAAACTAATCATCGCAAATCTGAACTCCATTTATAAGTTTATCGTTGTGAGCCCGCCATCTTGTTTTTTCTTTAAGCTCAAAACAAAAACTATCTAAATTCATAAATCCAACTACCCAACTCAGAACAAATAATCCTATCCATAAATACAACTAACTCCTTTCCATCTTTCTTCTCGCTCTTAATCTTATTCACAAGTTTAACTTGAAATGTTTGTATTTTATTTAAGTTATAATTTAAATAATGTTTGATTGATTAAAAATTTAGATAATATTTAATTAGATATTTTGGATAATGTTTATTTTAATTTAAACAATACTTATTTGATTATTTTATTTAAAATATTTAGTTAAAGATTATATTCATTAAAAATTTAGAATTATATAAAACCGACTTACTAAAAAAAATAGAATAAACTAATCTATCAATTAATAAATTTTTTGTGTGGCGAAACAGGACGAATTAACTCATTTACTAGTCTTATTTATAATACATCTTAATTTTGATTTATATTAAACTTATATTTCTAATCGCATTAGGATCTGTTTAGTCACAAAACACACTAAGAAACAAAAATATTTATAGAGTATTGTTTTGGTTTTGAATATTTAGAATAAATTCTATTTTAATTTGTAAAATTTTAATTATTATATTTTTATCCAAAAATATTTAAAAATAGTATCGGTGTTATTCTACTATGAAATTTTTTTTTACATTATTAATTTTAAAAAAAAATTAATAAAAAGGAAATAAGAAAATAAAATTTAATATTGTTAAGAGAATAAATATGTAAGAAGGAATTGAGTAAATATAATTTTAACAATATATTAATTTTATTAAGTATTAATAAAACAATTAATAATAAAATAATATTAATCTTATTTTAAATATTTTAAGATAAAAATAAGATAATTAAAATATTAAAAATTAAAATAGAATTCATCTAAATATTAGAAAACAGCATCCAACATCTATAGCACCGCCAGCACGTTATCCAACATCTGTAGCAGTGTAGCACCGCCACCGACGCTGGCGCGGTGGCACCTGTGACGTGGCAAGATTCATGCATCGGACTCAATTGGAGTTTGAGATTTGATACCAAGTAATTATGAAAGAGATAAAGACAACGCATACAAAAAGCCTTATTGACAGTAATAAATAGTTACTATTCACACATCTAATATTCTTAATATTCATATAAAATATATGTATTTAGATTGTTTTTTTAATTAGTATAGTAATTAATTGTTGTTAACAAAAGCACTAATATTAAATAATAACGTTTACTATAAAAAAATATACTGCAGGCATCACGAAATTGTACCAATAATAAGTGTTTTGAAATCAGTTATGGTAAAACTTTTAACCTTTTAAAAAAATTAATACAGCACAAAACATTGAAAATTTTACAGTTTGATAAATACTTCGATAAAAATTTTATAACTATCTTTATATAAAGATATTTTTTATAATAATTAAATGGTACATTCTTAAGAAGTTTTTGATATTTTCGTAAAAAAATATTTTTAATATCTTTATTAGAATAGGTATATATATTCTCAAGAAATTAACTTAGTAAAAATAAAAAATTGCAGTATATACAAATAAAAATAATGAAGTTTTAAATTTTAAAATAACAGATATCATATATATATATATATATATATATATATATATATATATATATATATATATATATATATATATAGGGATAACAACAGTCAATAACAAAAAATTGATAAAATAAATAAGTCTCTTAAATAGACAATAAAAATTATGAATAATATAAATATAATAGACTATATTTTAGGTTTATTAAATATAAATAAATTTAATTAATTTAAAATTAAAATTAAATTTTTAATCTATTATTTAGATTATTTAAAAAAGCATTGTTCAATTGTTTTTTGATATTTTCTCTTTAACAAAATAGCAACGCACTCAATAATACGTTAATTTAAAATTTATTATTTATATTATTTACAAAAGTATTTTTTACCTAAAAAAACCGTAATACTTAACACTATAATTTCCGCAGCCGGCGGCTGTTGACAATGAAATTACTTGCTAGCATGTCTGACTTCCAGTAACGTCCATGGCTCTTCACTCTCATTAATTTAAGGATACACAATGTTATCAGTAGAAAAAAGTTATTAAACACTTAATAAATATGTTTTAAATTTAGAATTTATAATTTTTTATATAATTATTTAGTTGCTAATTTTAATACGTGTTTTTAGTTAATTTTTTTATTAACAAAGCATATACATGCATGCAGTAATTTCACGTTAATTAAAATTAATGTGTTGATAAACGTTCTTTTTCCTAACCAATAATGTTCGGATTTGAACATTAAGACATTGAAAAGTTGACCTGTTAGTATGATCTTTAATATTTGACCGTCTGTTGAATTGAAAAAGAAGGTAGTAAGTATTTTACAAATGATATTTTATGATGAGAAATTCATGGCAAACCATCAAACTAGCCTAGCGGTTATTGAACGTGGTTGAAATTGCGATGTATGTTTTTACTTTTTAATATGAATTTTCATTCATTAATTCCTTAAACTCCTAAAAAAATGCAATCATGTTTTAATATGTTTATTATCCAACTCATTTTTAATATATTTTAACCTATATTTTATACATATATTTAATTTGATAGCTATTTTTTAATAATATTCATAGCATGATTGTATAAATAATATGTGAATTATATGTGCGACATTTTTGACAAAGAAGATGACAAATAAATGTTTCTCCTAGCCTCCTTCTACACATGCAATGCAAGTTGGCACGTGGTTAAGATGGCTTTTAGTTTAACTGTACAGGTAGATTTTGAAGATGGTAAATACAATTTCCCGGCAAATTAAGATGAAAACTCAGGTGCAATCGATTTCATGTGAAGTTGATAGTTGAGAGTCGTTAGATAAAAATTTAGTCAAATCAGTCAAATCATCTAACGATTCTCGATTATCAACTTCACGTGAAGTCGACTGTACCTGAATTTTCACTGCAAATAAAATAATATTGAGTAAAATAAAAACTCTCTTACAGTTAATGTAAAATTGATAATTAATAATTTTAGATAATAATTTAATCAAAGTTGTTAAATCATCTAATGATTATCAATTATCAACTTTACATCATTTTTACCAGTGAATAATATAAATTGTTAACTTCTTGATGGTTGTTCAACTTTGTACGGTGTTAATTTTAATGCAATTAATTAATGATTATGATTAATTTGCTGCTAGGGTCTATATATACGAGACACTTGTGGTGAAGCTACTTCATCTTCAAATCCATTACTTGTTATACACATCATTGTTAGTTACGTTGTTGCACCACACAACAATGACGAGTCTCATGATAAACCACCCTATTAATTCCATGGCAAGTAGTGTTATTAGGACACTTTCACAATCACAACATATGCAACTTCCAATGTTACGCCCTACTAGGATGCATGCCTTGGTGAGTTAATTATAGATTTTCTTATAATAATTAACATAAATTGTTTACATTGTTTTTATTTAATTTGGTCATCGAAGATGCATGTATATGTGTTTGATATTTTGTGTTTTATTTTGGATATGGCCATCATCATCAGGCCATTAAAAGTGATCTTGAGATAATGAGGCAGCAGATGGTGGTGGTGGATGATGATGAATCATATGCAATGAAAGGAGGCGAGGGTCCTCACAGTTATGCCAAAAACTCCATTATTCAGGTAATTAATAATAAGCTAATTAATTAATAAATTTAATTTTAATATACTATTAATGTAAAATTATTTTATACGTGTCACATTGTAAAAATAACTATTTTTTATATTAATGGCGTGAATAATCATATAAGAGACGGTTATAGTTGTACGATTATGTACATTAAAATTAAACTCTTAACTAATATGTATGCATCTAATAAGTACGTGTTATATATTTACGATTCTTCGTGTTCATTTTAGTTTCTGACATATCTTGATATCCCTGATTGTTTCCTTTGGATTTTGGCTTTACATTAAAGGAATTAAAGTGCTTTTCTTAGATAGTTAACAAGTTGATTGACATTAAATTCATATATATATATATATATATATATATATCTTTTTCATAATTGATAAGACCAATATAATTTCTCATAACTTAATGCATGGCACCAATAATAGTATATTAACATTATCAGACATGGTATACCATCAATATATATATGGGAACACGATAGGTTCAAAGGAAAGAAAAATCTAGATACGGATGGAGTAAGATATAAAACAATAAATGCATATAATATAAAATTATTATGAAAAAACAAAACTATATGATATTTTAATATGAGATTATTATCTTGATGACTAAAAAAAGAAAAAAACTATATATTATATAAAAAGATATCCCGTGACATTTTAAATCTTGTCATACACTATATGTATAATAAAATGCATTTATTTATTTATAACGATAATATAACCTCTATTTTTATTTGTAGTTGAGCTCCTAATTTCATATCTCAAAATGTTAATGGATCAACATTTTTAGTAGAAAGCATATTGATTAGTGTAGCTCATTTGATTAAGCACAAATATTAAGAGCTTAACATACAAAGAAAAAATATAACCTCTTAATATTTGTGTTTAATATAGAATTCATTTTTTTACACATTTTAATAAAACCTCCTATCAAATTCTATTTTATTCCTCTAGATAATACCATCTTAATTAAGAGTTATTTTATTAAACTCTATATCTAGAAAATATACATCATTGATATTGGATAATCATTATTAGTTTTATTATAGATAAATAAATTATACATAAAATATTTTATATGAAGATAATAAATAAAATATTCACACGTATTATATTAAACAATTTAACTAAATATATTAAATCAACTAACAGTTTTGAACTATTTTTTTAATGAATTCAATTTATAGTTACAAAATAAATCCGAAATGTATGTTTATTTGATTGCAGAAAGGTTTGATTGATGGCAGTAAAAGATTGATCCATGAAGCCATATCACAAAGCTTTGATCCAAAAGAACATGTTCATGGAAATGATGAACCATCAAAACCAATTTGCATAGCAGACTTAGGATGCTCAACAGGACCAAACACATTCTTTGCAATGCAAACCATAACTGAAGCAATACAACAACAATTCCAATCACATGGTCTTGCTTCTCAAATCCCAGACATCCAAGTTCTCTTCAATGATCAAGTCTCAAATGACTTCAACACACTCTTCAAGAACCTTCCCCAACAAAGAATCTATTATGCAACCGCAGTTCCTGGCTCTTTCTGTGGACGCTTGTTTCCAAAACAAGCACTTCATTTGGTTCACTCTTCTGCAGCACTTTGCTGGCTCTCTAAGCTCCCCAGTGAGATCACAGACCCAGATTCTAGTGCTTGTAACAAAGGGAGGATTCATTACACTGATGCACCTAAGGAAGTGGCAGAAGCTTATGCAACTCAGTATAGCAAAGACATGGGGAATTTCCTCCATGCTAGAGCTCAAGAACTTGTGGAAAATGGGCTAATGCTACTTCAGTTTCCTGTGTCTAATGTTCTTCTTGATTCAGATGTAGACCCTGCTAAAGTTTTTGAACTCATTGGAACTTGCCTTGTGGATATGGCCAAAGTGGTAAGAAGAATTAGTAAATAGTAAACCTTTTGTTACATATCTTGAAGAGTGAAAAACAAATTCATTGATTAATTATCATTAATGCAGGGAGTGATTAGTGAAGAAAAAGTGGATTCATTCAATGTGCCTTTGATATACCCTTCTGTTAAGGCTGTGAAGGAAATTCTTAGAGGATGTGATGAATGTTTTAGCATTGAGTGGATGGAAATATTGGAATTCAAGAACATGGTGTCATTGCCAACTGTGCAAATATTTATTTCATGGTTCAGAGCTGCGCTGCAAGGGATGATTGAGAAACACTTTGGAGCAGAAATAGTTGATGAGCTTTTTGAACGCTTTGCCGAGAAAGTTAAGGAATTTCCAGACATCATGGACACAGATAAACTAAAACTTGATGTGCTGTTCGTTCTTCTCAGGAGAAAGAATAAGCCAAGGCCATAGGCTGTGTTATTCAATGTGAACATCATCAGGTTTAATTAGTAAATGGGGATATAATAAAGAGTTGGTTCCATTATTGTACTATTAATTATCTTAAACTGGATATTAATGCTATATTTGAATTTTGCTTAAATATCTAATGGTTTATTAGAGGTTCAAATTTTGTATTAAGTCAATAACAGATCAGAGTGGCTAATGATGTTTACTTGCAATTTTCAACTTCCAACTCTCCGGTGCCGTTAAATATATGTCATAAAATATACAAAACGTAGATAATACATGACTAGTTGATCAAATACGCGATTATTTGTCGTTTATGTTATAAAATATTAAGAATAGTAATAATAAAAGTATGCTAATGAAAAACATTATTAAAATTTAGTATCACACATAAAATTAATAGTTATAGTTGTCTTATATTTCAGCGATAATGAATGTTATTTAATATTTACCACCATCTTATTCTTCACAACCGGGTAAACCGTGACTATCCACAAGTACCAAAATATTCATGGCTTGATGCGCACAACCCCAAGAACCAGATGAACTTTTAATTAAACAGGGTTCAAATAAGATGTTCCCCTTAACAACATAATTTCTTTTTTAATCCCCTTGTATTTCTTGTACGTCTTACAATCCAACAATTTCCTTTGTTGAGTTTACGGAAATCTACAACATAAAAGTTCACAAGGGACAAACCACATAGTACATTCTTTTAGGGACAAACAATCCCGAGCATGATACTGCTCATCACCATAAAAGAGGGTAAGAAATCTTTGAATATGTAGTGATACAAGTATATGTTTTCTGACGAGTTGGCATGTATAGATGGGGGAACCCCACTCTGCATAAAGTAGAAAATTGGAAATAAACCAACTGTACTTACAACATTTTTTGTATAAACTATTCACAAACCAATGACAATGCAAACTAACAAAATACAAATCCAGAAACGACCCAAAAAATACACATCGATGCTCCACGCTGGTCTAAAGCTTTAAGATAACAGGTATATCTAAATCCGATTTGTTGAGGAGATAGCTGATGGAAAGAATAATCTCTCTTATTATAGAAGACAGTTGGATTAACACTATTGCTGCTTATAGTATCCACCTTGATGAGGTGGAGGGTATGGAGATGGAACGGTATATGGAGGCCTGGGAACAGAACCAGGTTGCTGAGCTGGCGCATTATAGTATGGACCACGCCATCCAGGATATGCAGGTTGGCCATACTCTGCTGGTGCCTGCTGATGAACCTGATGGGGTTGGTATGGAGCGGCAGAAGTTGGTGGAATGTGGTATGGAGGCGGAGGCTGATGCGCTGCTGAACCATATGAGGGAGGGGGATGTCCGTAGGAAGAAACCGGAGGCTGCTCAGGTGGTTGATAATAAGGTGTTTGGGGACGAGGATCTGTTTGTTGTGTACTGGGTCTTTGGTTTTGGCTTCCAACTGGTGGGTAGCTACTACTAAAAGCACCTGAGCTTTTATCTTGGAAACTCAGACCAGCCACTTGTCTTTGAACATCTTCAATCATTTCTCTGCACTGGATGTTCCTTGTCATTACGAAGTCATTACTCTGCTGCTTTACATTTGTGATCGCATCCTATCGAACAGAAATTTGCATAAATAGCAAGTACTTGTTTTCAACCATATATTTAATCATACTCAGATAATTTCTTGCATAATAGAATTCAATCAACATAGTTGATAAGTTCTAACCTGCAGAGTAACATAGAATTTTAACCCTTCATTAATGTTGTCTTTTATCTCTCGAAACTTGGCTATGGCAGCTTCAATCTGCTTGTAGCATTTTTCACGTGAAGCTGAGATATTACAAGGAAACCATGAAAACATCAACCATCAGACAAGTAGGGTGACTACACCAAAAAAAAAAAAAAGAAAGGGTAGCATTCTGTATGAAATAATAAGAGACAATTTTCTGTTGCTGGTTAATATTCAGTTGTGTACATTAAAATCAGATTCAATATTGAGGAGAACAACCAAATACGATATACCTTTGTAGTCTTCAAGATTGAAGAGAGCCGAGAATTCATCATTCTGAGCCTGTAAACAGAAGCAAATGGTTGTTAGAATCACATGATTGAAGATTGTTGCTTGCTCACAATAATCAATGTAGTAAGTAAAAAAGGAACCCCAGAAAATTTTGTGCTAAAAAAAAATCCACCAAGACAGTTTGGGAAATATTTCTCTTCAAAAGTTCTAATATGCATCAATTCTTTTTAAGTGAGCACACATAATGCAATACCTGGATCTGCATCAACAGTTGCTCCTGTGCCTCAATATTTTGAGCTATTTCTTCACAAATATGATCATATTTTGCTATTTCCTTCTTAAAGAGATCCTCATGAGAGCCAGTGGATGTCATCAACTTTGGTAATATATCATCCTGAAGATATTTTTAGAAATATAAGCAAAGATAACTAGTACATGTTATAGGTTAATGAACCGCGGATTACATAGGATGGAAAAAAATTCCACAAGCGGCATCCTAATCAGGTGTACCTTTCTTTTCATCTCTTTAAGCATGTCTTCAAGACCAGCCCTTTGGGCTCCAAGAGTTTCTAGTTGCCTCTGAAATAGCGAGCACAAAATTTGATAAGAATTATAAACACATCTAATGACAATGTTGTAGTCATTTTTTAACATTATAACCCTATGAAACAATTAGAACATATATTATTAATATTCCTTTTGTAAACTGAAATCCCTTTTCCTACTGCTAACTCTAATCAAAATTCCATTCCATTTCACATCTCAAATTTTCCTCCTGAATTTTCTAGCTTTAGTAAGGTTTCTTAATTATGACTGTACTTGGAAGAAAGCTATTCAGTGCTCAGTACATTGTCCCACGATATGACACAGATAGGATGAACTGAAGAACTGTAAAACAAAAATATTACTGAAATTGTATAGCAAAAAATCTGTCACATATCCAGAAAATTCTAAGAGAAAAATAACAGTTATATAAATTATTGATTCAAGAACTGGTAGTCAATCTTATTCTTTGAAAATCATAATATAACAATCATAAAATAACCATAAGGGGGCCAAAAACAGCAACTAACCAGGCTCTGCTTGAGAGATCCCACAATAGCATCTTCATTTTGATCTAAAGACATAATCGGCCTTGCCAAGGTTGGAAGTGCGGATTCAATCTGGTAAAGTACATAGGAAGTTCAATGACTGAACAACATGTCCTAGCCACACCAAGAGCCAAATGAATCATAACAAATAGTACAACAATTTACCGGGCGGGCATCAAGGATTGACATGAATGCCGAATTTTCTCTAACCGAACGCTCAATTCGACCATCACTTTCAGCAGCTTGCTTCAAGTTACCTGCAAACCTGTTCAGCCTATCCTGCAAGTTCTTTGTCAAAGTGCTTGATTGAGGTCTAGTCCATTTTGTCCCAAACTGGCTTCTAAATTGAGAATCTTCTCTTGCTTCCTTTTGCAACAGCTCCTCAGTCTGGACCAATAGTTCTTGATTCACCCTCCTTAGGTCCCTCAGTTGCTGCAACTCTGCTTCCAAGCCAGCAGGTCCCCCACTGATCTGCACAGCCTCCACATCTTCTTTGAGACTTGTTGGAAGAGTAAAATTTCCTTCCAAAGCAAGAATAGAATCCGGAAGTTCCATTTCCTTGAGCCTAACTCGTGTTAGCTCACTAGCTTGCTGTAGCTTCTCAGCCTGCATTCTTATAATGTCATCTACCATTTCAGTATACCTGGAGAGTGCCTTTGTACTGCTGTCAGGTACAAGGCTAGCAAACATCTTCTCTTTGCTTGCATCCAGCACCTCACTCATTGCCATTGGCTTCACCATAGAAAATGCTGCAAGAGGTGGTAGGGAACTGGGAGAAGGAACTCTCATGAGGTAAACCCTGTCGTTCTCCTTGACAGCCCTTTCCAGGTTTCGGTTAATATTGGCCTCTAACTTGCCAATTGCATCGAGAATCTGTGCTGCAGCACCCTTTGAATTTTTCTTCGCCTCAGTTAGCACGTTAATGGCACTCCTGAGTCGCGCAATCTCCTCTGCTATTTCTTCTTTTTCATGTAGCTCCAATCCATACCTAAAGCAAGCTTCAGCATAGAACAAAGCCGATTTCAGCTGGACATGCGCTATCCACGACTTATCAAAATGTGTGTTTAAAGGTGCAACATTCAATGCAGCTAAAGCTTCCTCATAATACAGCCCAACCTACAGCATCCAATTACAAGTTCAAATAATTAGCTTCATCAGCTTATATTCCTAAAACAAAATCAATTAGAATTTCAGAAGTTCAATCAAAGCAAAAACAGCAAAACCAAAAACTGAACGGACCTGCCTAGAGATCTTGGAACAAACACCTGGTGTGCTTCCTTTGGCGATACTGTTCTCAAAGACGCACTCTTGAGCCTGAGCTAGCATCAGCTTCTCAAGCATCCCAGCGCACTCCCCCGAGATGTCCACGGTGGCGGATCCTCCAATGGAGGCTTTCATGGACGCATTATCCCTCAAATAAGCAAACGCCCCCGCGGCTGCGATAAACGCATGCGAGGCCTGGCGACGGCCGTCCACGGTGTTGCGATCATACGAAAGCCCAATTTGGCTGTACACTGCTCCCAAATTGAAGAGTACGGAGGCCTTCTCGAGATGGATGTTCTGCTGGGAAGACTTCTGCTTGGGCTTGAAGGCGTCGAACCAGACGAAGGTGAGGGCGTTGACGTGCGCCGGGTCGGGGGAGATTGGGAATCGGGTCTCAACGAGGCAGAGGGCTCTGAAGTAGGACTGGAGGAGGTCGCGGCGGGAAGGGAGGGAGGGATCGGAGTGGCGCTCGATGTCAGCGCGTTGCTGCTTTAGGGTTTGGAGATCGTCTTCGAGGTTCTGGGCCTCACGCTCGGAGTAGTTGAATGCGATGTAGTTGCGTAGAGGGCGGTACAGGTCGACGGAATTAGTCTTCTTCTCGAAAATTGCGAGCATGATGTTGGTGGCTCCCGCGGCGGAGGACGACGGCGTCGCGGCCATCGGGAAAGAGAGAAATGCGACTGGTTTGGGTTTGGGATTTGGGTGTAGAGTAGATGTTTCTCTCTCTCTACCGTTTCGTTAAATCTCTGCTGTCCTTAGTTGTTAAGTTATGAGCTCAGTTTTCTTTCTCTCATTTTTCTTGTAAAATAAATTTATATATTACTTTCTATATTTATTTCTATTACATAAATCTACAGGCAAAAATCGATTAAATGCAAATATTCTAAACACGAATATATATGTCTTGCGTATGATATCAAATAATCAATTTGATATAAGGATTCTTACTTAAATGCTGTAATTTTTTTACATGAAAACTTTTAGAATAAATATTTAAATCGGTTCCTAATTAATTTTAAACTGACATTTTACTTTTTAATAAAATTTTTAATATACATATTAAATAAATAAATTTTAATAAGATAATAAAATTTTTAAAAAATATTATTAAAAGACAAACTAATTCTCTTACTAACAAAATTGGTATAAAAAGTATAATTACTCTTGTAGCTAATTGTTTAGTTAAAAATATTAGAACTAATATGTATAAATATATACGATTATATATGAACCAATTTAATAATTAATTTTTAGTGTTCACAAACTATCTGGAAATTTTTTATTTTTAACTAATCATCATGAACTTCACATAACTCCGGGTTAATAGTCAATTTACTAAAAGTTGTACACTCACGGACACGGTAAATAAGTAATAACTAATCTAATACGCGTAGAGAGAACCCGGTTCGGTTCAAGAAAAGAGAAAGAAGGATAATCACTATTAAATAATTAATTAATGTATTAAGGTATTACAGTAGGGTATAAATAGAGTGCAGGCAAAGGCACGCAGCATAGCATCCCATCTGTTCGTCGATCCTCTTTCTTGAAGGAGCGGAGCAACCCTCTTCGCTGCGGCAACTCCTACCCCAACCCTAACCACTCCTCCCCGATTCGCTTCTTTGCTTAGGTACTAATTCCTTTCCTCTTCAATTTCATTTCTTTTACATCCTCTCTCTATTAGGGTTTCTTGCTACGAATTTATATTGGGTATTTTTTCGCGATCGGTTTAATTAGGGCTTTATTGGCATCATATGATTTAGGGTTCTCTTGGTACTTTTCTTTCCTCTTGGTATAATTTTATTTAGGGTTTGTAGTGTCTGGTTTTAAATTGTTGGGATTTGCATTTCAACGAAAGGCATATCTTTTTATTTGATGCAGATAGAGCGTAATTGCTTAGTGCTGAATTTGGGGTTTGATTGCTGCTAGGTGGATTTTTCTTCTTCCACACATAAGGTAAGAAAAGGAAAGGGAGAGTATTAATGAGTTACTATCTGTCTTTGAACTGTTGAATTGTTTGATTCGTTTGATGATAGGGATAGGGATATGAGCAAAGACATGTACAAGATTTAGATTCTCTATTTGATATCATTTCAATTTCTATGAATCTCCTCAGTAATTCTTCCCAGTGCAGAAAATAGTTTTCAGTTTTCTCCAGCGAACTGTTTCCTATGTAATTTTGTTTACGCCATTGAATCTTAGCCTTGCCCCACATCCATGAGCATCTGTATTTCTGGGTACGTCTTTCTAAGTGGGTAAGGGAGAATAATGCATACTAGGTATGAAGATGTGATGATTTTATTATTGTTATTATTCCCAAAGTTTTCGGCATCCATTTTATTTTTTCCATATGATAGGTATAAAGATGTGGCACGCTGTTGCTATTGTTGCTTTGTTGTGTTGGTCTTGCGATTTCTGCATATCTTTTTTTATCACAGAACAAATGTTCAGTAGATTTTGACTGGATACTAATCTGGGGATTGTAATGTTTTGTATCATAGGGTGTTTGTCCTTTTTCATTCTATTCAAATTATGACTTGATTTGGTTCTATAACTAACTTTGATTTTTCTCTTCTGTGAGATGCACTTCCGGTCATCATTTTGCCAAAATGCAGTTTTTGAGTTGGGTTTTATATATAAATGGACACCAAACGATTCATCCAGCTGGTTGAGGAGAAGAAGAAGAAAATTATGGAGAGAAAGGAAGCTCCCTTGAAGTGGGAGCAGAAGCTGGAAGCTGCTGCAAAGGCCAAGGCTGAAGCTGAAGCTAAAGAGAGGAGGCTGAAGGCTGCAAAACATAAGAAAAGATCAGGATCCGACAGTGACAGTGATTATGACACTGATGATGAGGGTAAGAAGACCAGTAAAAGATCTCATAGGAAGCACAGGAAGCATTCTCATCATGACTCTGACCATGAGAAAAGGAAAGACAAAAGCTCCAAGCGCAGGGCTAAGAGACGGTCCTCAGAATCTAGTGATTTTAGTAGTGATGAATCTGAGAGCATCTCTGACGAAGAGAGGAGAAGAAAGAAGAATCACAAGAAGCTAAAACATCGACGATCAAAATCAGATTCAAGTGATTCTGATTCTTCTGCTGATGAAATTAGCAAGAGGAAAAGGCATCACAAAAGGCATCGCCATTCAAAACATAGTGAATCAGACTTCTCTACTGATGAAGAAGACAGTCCAGTTCGTAGAAGAGGTCATGGAAAGCATCACAGACGACACCGACGATCAGAACCTGGTGATTCTGACTCATCAAGTCATGATGCTCATCGTAAGAGAAGCCACAAAAGGAACCATAAACATCACAAGCGATCGCATAATGTGGAGTTGAGATCATCCGATTCTGATGATCCCAGCCATGGGCGAAGAAGCAGGTCACTGGGGAAGTACTCAGACGAAGATTCTGAAGTAGAAAGAAAAAGATCAACACACAAGAAGCCCAACCACCAACCCCATCAGTCACATGACAAACATCAGCACTACTTAGATGAGGAGAAAAATCATTCCCATCAGCGCTCGCCAAAAGTAAATGGAGACCATGAAGAGGGTTTAGAGCAAACTGAAACTGATGAAAAGGATGGTGCTGATAGTGGAAGCGGAGCTATGATTGAGAATAACGATGATCAAATTGTTTGATTTAAGCATCGATGTTCTGTTGTTATTTTTTTAGGCGGTGACTATCCATCATTCCATTTCGAGTTAAACAATTTCATTATCATGGGTTGATGTTTGTTGACTAAAACTGAACATGGAAATTCCATTAGGGATATTGGTTTGTTGTACTACATTGATCTTTTATTTGATTCACCTGGAAGCAGCTTACATTTTAATGTTATCCCCTAAGGCACTTTGGTGGGATTTTTATGATTCTCTTTCTCTTGCTAATCCTGATTTATGACTAATATCTATTTGTTAATCCGTCAAATACCATCCTCAATCAAACAAGATATCTGTTTGTTAACTGATTATCCGATTAAAACAACAGGCTTTTTTACTTCACAGTATGTCTCAATTTGACAAGTCAAGGATTAATCTGTCATAGATCAAAACTATTTTATGATTTATTGTTGGCCAATGAACTGTTATATGCACAAAGCAGAATACAAACTTTCAACATGTATTTAATCGAACTAGTGAACTAATCAGTAGACCAATCCAAAGTTATATCATAACTTCATGAAATATAGTACAGCTTCCCTTCTGTTTTCCATTTGTACTCCAGCTTTTAGGGTATCCCGTCTGTTAATTTTGATTTTGGGTTTGAAGGAAAATGAAAACGCCTTGTGTAAAATGAATTAATTTTTTACGCTTAATCTAAGTGTAAAAATAATTTGTGGTCAAACTTGAACAACTGTGGTAAGGTTATACCTAATACCTATGTTCCAACTTAACTATTTAAGAAGCGATCAAGAGCTGGAAATTCCATATTGGCTCAATTCCAAAATTGTTTATTCTTTTACAGAATTACAGTCTAAGCTGGGATGAGATTTACTTGACCCTCAGCAACAACAATGAATAAATAATCATACAGACGGTATATATTTTCAAAAATTGATACACAACAATGCATAAGTTCTTTTTGCTCAAAAGTTCTTCAATATCTTCTCACCTGAGACTCCATCCGCAACGAGAATAGATGTCACTTCCTGCAATAGATACATCAATTTTGAGAGACTCATGCATTAGTGTATTGCAGAGAATAAAAAAAAAGAAACAACAAAATGATCTTAACATCATGAATAACGAAACCAGTAACCCAAATACTATAGAGTACGCACCTCAGTCATCTCTTTCTGGCCACAAAGTACTGCACCAGTTGATAAAGGGTTTGATATTTGCTTCACTTTTTTAAATGCCTCCTGTGAAGGTGAATCATGTGTCAGAAAGACAAAAACACATAATCCTTTTTAAGTTTACCCTGTGAAGGTCAATCATGTGAAAATCTAATCTGATACCAGCACAACTTACCTGTACATAGCCTCTCTCCCCACTCCAACTATCATCTGGTTGAGATAACACAGGCACAATCTTCACACCAGAAGATTCCCATTCCTTAAATCTATCCTATAATATAAAATAGTATGATTGTTATTATAACAAGTTCTAACTGAAAGTCCAAGGTTTGCTTCTTTAAACCAACAAACAACTCAAGTAACCTGATAAGCCATTCTCTGAAGGTTTCTTGCCCCATAATATAGCCTTACGTCAGACCTTTGAGCAGCACCAAATCCTGACTCGACAAGCGATCGAATTGGGCTGTACACAAGGAAGTAAACATAATCAGAGTGTAAGGGAAAAATGTAGGATTAATAGAACATTGCTTTGTTGTTAATAGATATTCATCACACAATAGAAAAGGATATTAGGACAATACTCTCAGACAAGAAGAGCAAAGAAAACGTTAAAACAGACTAAAGAACATGTGAGTTCCCCAATCACCCTACAAGTCTAGTAATCTAAACTATGTTCTATCAATCACATTGAGACCAAACATGGTGCACCAAATTTCGAAACCGCCTGCCTTTCTAGTAGAAGGCAAAACTTCCAAGACTTATTAATCTAATTTAGTAAGTTACAATTGAACTGCACTTCATTGATTTGAAGATGCACTTTATTGATCTCAATCTTCAAGTTAAGCTCATTGGACAAGATTATCAAATTATCATTCTCTTTCCTCCTCCTCAAGCCATTTCTAGTCGAAATAAACAACAATGAAGTGAAATTCCACCACCACCACCAAATCAAAAATTGGAATAACTGAAGGCCAACATAATTTGAGAGAGGAAGAAAACATATTTAACAGTGGCAAATCAAAATGCCAAAATTGGGGCAAAACACTGACCTAATTCCGGAACCGGTGGCAAAGACGATGACAGTGCCGAATTTCTCCGGCGGGTCGATCCGGCTGATGTCAAACCCATTTCCCATGACCGAGCTCAGCTCCACCAAATCCCCTCTCTTCAACGCGCACAGCGCCTCCGCAGTGGACCCCTTCACGCTCTTCACCAAGAACTCGAACGCGCCACGCGCAGATGCCAGCTTCGGCGGCGATGCGATGGCAAGGAACACGGGCTTGGGCGCGTCGGGAACACGTAGCTGAAGGTACTGGCCGGCGCGTGTGTGTGACTCCACGAGATCGGGCGTGGCGGAGATGTCGACGGCGATGTGGAAGAGGGACTCAGCGGCGGGTTCCACCTCAGAGAGCGGAGCCGGGGTCCAGAGGGTGGTGTCCTGGCGGACAGCGGCGCATGTGGTGGCGGTGCGGCGATGGCGATTGTGGTGGAGGCGAGGGCGTAGGGTTAGGGTGAGGCGGCGTAAGATGGACATAGGAAAGGGAGAGGGTTGGCTAAAGTGCGCATGGGGGTGTAGGTTAAGGTTTAGGGAATGTGGGGAGTGTAAGAGAGAGAATGACATCATGTGTTTGTGCTTTTGTTATAAGTGGGAAAGTGGTGTTCGGTGTCTCGAATCAGGCGGCGCCGGAGGTGCATATGTTTAGTTGCGCCTACTTCCTCTTTTTGCTCTTCATGCTCTTCTTTCAATCCTTCAGGCTAAGATCACTGCCACGTGTCAAGCTTTTCAATTTTATATCAAAAATTATTTTTGAAATAGTTTATTCAAGTTTTTAAAAATCGTAGTATATATATTTGATAAATAAAATTAAAAATAATTTTTAGTAAGCGTGAATAATAATTGTATTTAGTAAAATAATTTTTAGAATTTGAATAGACTATAATAAATTTAAATATTTATTAATATATAATGTTATATTAATTTTTTATTGTAATAAAAAAACTAATTTTAAGAATCTCATATTTAAATATTTAAAAGCACATCTAATTTTAAAAAGTAACAAATATAAATATATTTTTTATTTACTAAACACAAAATAAAAAAATGAGTTCTGCTAGGGAGTTAGTGGAATATTTGTACAATGTGTATAATGGGCTATATGAGTTAAAAAATGAACATCGCTCATACTATCAGAATAACCATTCAGGTACTAGGGATAATAAACATCTTATGTCATAAAAACAGTCATCACAAAAGCTTAAACTGATTTTCTGATACCATGTCACAATACCATGCATCCCAAAAGCTTCCGCTGATGGAAAAAAGATAATACTAATGGTTATATTTCTAATACTGAATCGAACATCCCTAAACCATTGTACACATTATACAAATATTTCATTGGCTCCCTATACTTATTATAAAAAATATTCCCAAAAACAAAAAGAAACTACAGAAATTATTTTTTATATGGAAATAGATATGGTGTTTTGGTTGAATATTGACATTTGAAGTGTATTACAGTATTGTGGAAGTTATTCAACACGTCCCCACATGTTTCAACACGCCCCCCACGTGTTGGTCAAGATGTTGCCACGTGTCCAACACGCCCCCCACGTGTTGGCTTCCTATCTGCAAAATCCATCTATCTGTAATTACACCAAATAATTTCATTTTCAACAAAAACACCAATATTTTTTCCATATTAAGAAAATTAGCCTAGGAACTAAGCTTTACAAATATTTCTGCAGTTTTGATGCTCACAAATTTCTGACTTTTAGAGACTAATCATGTGAAAGCTAGTAAAGCTAATTTAGAAAATATATAAATAAATAATAACCAAATAAAATGAAAGGTAATAAACAATCTTAGGTTATAACCTTAGGATTTTAATGGTTGAAAAAGAGAAGAATTATATACCTCTAATTGATGGATGATTCATATTAAAAAGACTCATTTATAAATTGAGATTTTCTTTAATTCATTTCAATCAAGTCATCCAGATAGAATAACATAATATTTTTTTGAGTAGTTTTCTCCTATGTATGATAGAGAGGAGTGTGTTATCCTTTTGTCAAGAGAGAGTATTATTATAGTCTCCTTGTGAGAGAGAGAAGTTGTAATTCTCAAAGAAAGTTATTCAATTATTTTCACATTTAATACAAATTTCTAATTTTTTATCTCCATATTTTGATGTGTCATTTGTCTGGTACATAATAATAGTATCAAAGCCAAAGATTGCTGATTAATCTTTTTTTCCGCTGCGAGTTACCGTCTAAAAAAAATGGTAGCAAAGTATGAAATTCCAAAATTCAGTGGGAGTAATTTTTCCATATGAAAATTGAAGATAAAAGCCATTATGAGAAAAGACAATTGCGTGACAGCAATTGAAGGTAGACCCACTAGAATTACAGATGAAAAATGGAAGGAGATGGACAACAATGCTGTTGCAAACTTACACTTGGCATTAGCTGACTCAGTTTTATCAAGTATAGCAGAGAAAAAGACAGCAAAGGAAATTTGGGATGCTCTCACCAAATTATATGAAGTCAAGTCACTTCACAACAAGATATTCTTAAAGAGAAGACTTTATACTCTTCGAATGAGTGAGTCCACGTCGGCAACGAATCACATCAACAATCTAAATATGCTATTTTCCCAACTCTCATCGTTGGAATATACCATAGCAGAAAATGAACGTGCAGAGCTCTTACTTCAAAGTCTACCAGATTCATATGATCAGTTTATCATTAACTTAACTAATAATGTTTTGACTGATTATCTTTCTTTTGATGACATGGTTGCTGCGGTTCTTGAAGAAGAATCTAGACGCAAGAATAAAGAAGATAGATTAGAGAACACAAAACAAGCAGATGCTTTGTTGATGACAAGAGGAAGATCAATAGAGCGTGGTTCCAGTGAAAGTCAAAGTAGACCAAAGTCACAAAGTAAGAAGCAGGTCAAATGTTACAATTGTGGTAAGAGAGGGCACTTCAAGAAAGATTGTGGAATAAAAAGAGTATAGAGAAGGTTCTAGAAGGATCAAGTTCTCAAGGATGTGTTGCGAACACCTCTGGTGATGGAAAAATCCTGTATGGCGAAGCAACAATTGGTTCTAAAGGCAGCAAATAGCTCACTGATGTTTGGATTGTTGATTCAGGAGCAACATGGCACATGACTCCTCATCGTGATTGGTTTTGTACATATGAACCTGTCTTGGAAGGATCAGTGTTTATGGGAAACGATCATGCCTTAGAAATTGTTAGAATGAGTACTGTCAAAATAAAAATATTTGATGGTTCTATTCGTTCACTTCAAGGGGTAAGACATGTGAAAGGCTTGAAGAAGAATTTGTTGTCGATTGGGCAATTGGATGAACTTGGTTGTAAGACCCATATTGAAGGTGGGATCTTAAAAGTTGTTAAAGGAGCTCTTATGGTAATAAAAGCAGAAAAGATTGCAGCAAATCTATACATGCTTGTGGGAGATACTTTGCAAGAGGCAGATGCATCAGTTGCTTCAGCAAGCCAAGAAGAAATGATGATGATATGGCATTGTAAATTGGGTCACATGTCTAAACGAGGCTTGAAGATTCTTGTAGAACATAATCTCATTCCCAGGTTCAAATCGGTAAACTTACCGTTTTGTAAGCACTGCATTACAAGCAAGCAACATAGATTGAAGTTTGGTAGATCAACTGCTCAGAGCAAGCACATATTGGAGTTGATTCATTCTAATGTGTGAGAATCGCCGGAGATGTCCCTAGGAGGAGCAAAATATCTTGTATCATTTATTGATGATTACTCTAGGAGGCAATGGGTGTACCCGATCAAGAAGAAGTCAGACGTGTTTGCGAAGTTCAAAGAGTTCAAACCAAAGTTAGAACTTGAATCTGGAAAGAAGATCAAGTGTTTAAGGACAGATAATGGAGGAGAATATGTTGATGGTGATTTTCTAACATTTTGCAAGCAAGCAGGTATTCAACGATAATTCACAGTTGCATATACGGCTCAGCAAAATGGTGTAGCAGAGCGAATGAATAGGACTCTCCTAGAAAGAGCACGAGCTATGTTGCAAACTACAGGTTTAGCCAAGTCTTTTTGGGCAGAAGCTGTTAAAACCGTCTGTTATGTGATAAATCGGTCACCATCAACTACAATTGGGTTAAAGACACCAATATAAATGTGGTAAGATAAGCCACCTAATTATTCTTCTTTACATATATTTGGTTGTTCTGTGTACGTGATGTACAATTCCCAGGAAAGAACAAAGCTAGACCCAAAGTCTAGAAAATGTATATTCTTGGGTTATGCTGACGGAGTTAATGGGTATCCCCTGTGGGATCTCACTGCTCGCAAGGTAGTTGTCAGTAGAGATGTGATATTTGCAGAAGATGAATTGCAAAAAGAACAAGAAAATGACAGCACTATTAAAGAGATAACCACTGTTCAAATAGATGCAAAATGTAGAAAAGGTAATCTTTTTGAAGCAGAACTACAGCACGAAGAACAAGAAGCTGAGGCTAATGACATAGAAGTTCGTCGATCCACTCGACAAAGAAGAACACCATCATGGCACTCAAATTATGTTTTCACAAACCATGATGCATATTGTCTTTTGACAGAAGATGGAGAGCCAACAACTTTATGGAGGCTATGCGCAATCCAGATGCTTCTATGTGGATGACAGCAATGCAAGAAAAAATTGAGGTATTACATAGGAACCATACCTGGAAACTTGTTGAACTTCCAGCAGATCGAAAAGCCATTGGTAACAAATGGGTTTACAAGATCAAACGAGATAGTAATGATCAGGTGGAACGATATCGTGTAAGATTGGTTGTCAAGGGATATGCTCAAAAAGAAGGTGTTGACTTCAATGAAATATTTTTTTCAGTGGTGAGACTTACTATTAGAGTAGTTTTGGCTATGTGTGCTATATTTGATTTACATATAGAGAAATTAGATGTAAAGACTGCTTTTCTTTCATGGAGAACTTGAAGAAGAGATATATATGCTCCAACCAGAAAGTTTTGAAGAACAAGGAAAAGAAAACCTAGTTTGCAGGTTAACTAAATCTATGTACGGTCTAAAGCAGGCGCTAAGGTGTTGGTACAAGAGATTTGATTCTTTCTTATTAGCCTTGGATACAACAGACTTAGTTCAGATCATTGTACCTGTTACAAGAGGTCTAATGATAATGATTTCATCATTCTGCTGTTGTATGTGGATGACATGTTGGTGGTAGGTCCCAACAAAGATCAAATCCAAAAATTGAAGGCACAGTTGGCTAGGGAGTTTGATATGAAAGACTTGAGATCAGCAAACAAGATTTTAGGAATGCAAATTCACCGATACAAAAAAGATAGGAAGATTTGGCTATCGCAAAAGAATTATTTGAAGAAGATCTTGCAATGCTTCAACATGCTAGAATGTAAGCCAATTTCAACCTCACTTCCTATGAATTTTAAATTATCCTCAAGTCTGTACCCTAGTAGTGAAGCAGAGAGGATGAAAACGTCTCGAGTGCCGTATGCATCAGCAGTGGGAAGCCTTATGTATGCCATGATTTGTACAAGGCCGGATATTGCTCAAGCAGTTGCGGTGGTAAGTCGATTTATGGCAGATCCAAGTAAAGAGTATCGGAATGTTGTTAAGAGGATCTTGAGATACATCAAAGGGACCTCGAATGTTGCATTATGTTTTGGAGGATCGGAATTCATTGTCAATGGATATGTCGACTCAAACTTTGCAGGTGATATTGATAAACGAAAATCTACTACAAGTTATATGTTTACACTTGCAGGAGGAGCTGTGAGCTGGCTATCTAAATTACAGATTGTTGTAGCTTTATCTACTACAAAAGCTGAATATTGGCAGCTACACAAGCATGCAAGGAAGCTATTTGGATTCAAAGATTGATAGAAGAACTCGGGCACAAACAACAGAAGATTTCTGTGTATTGTGACAGTCAGAGTGCATTGCACATTACAAGGAATCCTGCCTTTCATTCAAGAACAAAACACATTGGAGTACAATATCACTTTGTTCGGGAAGTAGTAGAAGAAGGAAGTGTTGATATGCAGAAGATTCACACTAAAAATAACCTAACAGATGCCATGACAAACCCAATCAACACAGAAAAGTTTGAATGGTGTAGATCCTCATACGGCCTATGGAATACATGAGCAATATGAATTTTTGAAAATTAATCCAAATTAGCTTTAAGTGGGAGATTGTGAAAATTAGTAAAGTTAATTTTAGAAAATATATAAATAAATGATAACCAAATAAAATGAAAGGTAATAAACAATCTTAGTTTATAACCTTAGGATTTTAATGGTTGAAAAAGAGAAGAATTATATACCTCTAATTGACGGATAGCTCATATTGAAGAGACCCACCTATAAATTGAGCTTTTCTTTAATTCATTTCAATCAAGTCATCCAGATAGAATAACATAATATTTCTTTGAGTAGTTTTCTCTTATATATGATAGAGAGGAGTGTGTTCTCCTTTTGTCGAGCATGTTATTGTAGTCTTCTTGTGAGAGAGAGAAGCTGTAATTCTCAAAGAAAGTTATTCAATTGTTTTCATATTTGATACAAATTTCTAATTTTTTATCTTTATATTTTGCTGTGTATTTGTCTAGTACCTAACAAATTACACTAATTAATAGCTTAATTAATAAATAGGAAATTCAGTAGTAATCGACAATTCTTGGTCCATAGAAGCAGTCTTAACAAATATATTGCGTTGAACATTTCAAATATATGCGGACTAAGACTTTAGCTTGTGATAAAAACAGATAGCATTTTAAATGAAGAATAACTGAATTTGTTATTAACAAAAATATATGTAAAGAATGCATCATGCCTTAATATATAGATTATCTCTAGGCAGCAAATAACATAAGTCTCCTTGCATTTCACTTCACTGATCGAGGTCTGAGGGATATGGATGTGAAGAAGCTGTTGCGAATTCTTGTATGTCTTTGCTTTCAAATTTTTCTCTTCATCCAAGCCACTCAAGCCGTGTATGTAATTTACCCATCTAATTAATTAATTATTTTCTATGCAGAACTAAATATATATATATATATATATAGCATATACTAATTAACAAAGAGAAATGCTTTTTAATGTGTTAACAGACCCCTTGGACGCTTTCATGATATCCCAAAGAGTCCACCTCCAGCACCAAAAGATGGCCCTAACCATCATCCATGACAATAAATAATCACTCAGAGCCTCACTATATATATAGCTTTCTGTAATATTGGAGCAGAGAATTAGTACTTTGCTTTGTTTATGCTATTTTAGGATGTACGTGTATTGATATCAAAATATTATTCGTATACCAAAATTAGTCATTATTATATTTATGTATAAATATATAGATAATTTAATTTATTTTTAATGTGTATTTATATTTTAACATATATTTTATATTAATAACTGATTTTAATATACACAAAACATAATATATGAATATATATGTTTTCATTAATTACACTATCAATGTTGATATCATTTGGCTTTCCTTGGTAAGAATTAGAGTTTCAGTATACAAGACTCGGTTATTTCTATTTTGACTCTTCCCACTTTGCAGCATAGTGAGTTAATGAATTCAATAGTTTGAATAAGAATAGTAGCTTAATAAATAATCCGAGACTTGAGTGTTACCTACATCTACATCCGTAAAAAAGAGTGTATATTAAAAAATCAAAATGTGATTAGTCGGTTAAAAAATTATAATCACATTTTAGTTAACTAGTTTAATAAAATAATTTTAAAAATTATATTTATATTTTTAAATTTTTAATCGGTTAATCAATTTTTATTTTTTAGATTAAAAATTCAATTTAAAAAATTATCCTTTTTTTAATCAGTATTTTTTTTCAAAATTGGTTTTTTTTAAACTAATTTTTATTTTTATAATTGGTTAAAAATTAATTTTAAAATTTTTTAACTAATTAATAACTAATTTTATCATATAAAATTAATTTAATCAATTAACTATGATTAAACTTTTTGTTAACTAAAAAATAAGTTGGATTTTTGGATTAACACAAACCATGCACAACCGTATTCGTAAACTATATATTTAGAGATTTATCACCACTTATCCTACAAGTTATTTCAATATTTCTAATCGGATATTCAAATAGGATATAAGTTTAATATATAGTAGTACTAATTAAGTAGTAAAACAACGAGGGTAAAATAGTAATACTAATTTATCGCTAGTTTTATCTAAAATAGTAAAACAACGAGGGTAAATGAAAAGAAAAAATATATATACATAAAAAACTTTATCATGAAAAAAATATACATAAAAATTTGTAATTATCAAAGTATATCTAAAAAATTATTTTCAATAAAAAAAATATACATAAAAATTTCGTAAATATCAAATCCTTACTATTTACTAATGATATGACATTTTTGTCCATTAAAAATTATTTTTTGAGTGTATTTTAATATTTATAAATTTTTGGTATGTAATTTTGTCCAACCCAATTTTTTTTAAGTGTACTTTTATTTATTTACTTAAAAAAAAGTTAAATATCATTTACAAGTAAAAACATGAACTATATATTTGGAGTTTTATAACTTTTATCAGTTATCACCTCTTATCTTAGAAGAGCAAGTTATTTGTAAGGGTAATATTACGTGGTCAAATTATTTTGATAATCAAGTCTATTCAAGTTGATTTAATAGTTTAAGGTTTAATAACAAAAAATTTTAGTTGAAAAAAAAAAGAGAAAAAAAAAAGAAGAAATATAAAAAGAAAAAAGACTTAGTTAATCTTAATTATAAAAATAACTTGTTCACCTAACATCTTTTAAGTTTAAGATTTTCCAAGTATAAATGTTGAGAATATAATTACGCGGCCTAGAAGTTTCAGCGTAAAATTATATGATAAAACAGATATCATTTTAAATGAAGATATGAAGAATAAATATATCTGTTGTCAACGAGAAATGGAGAGCACGACTTGATGAATGATCATGGTTGGAAAGCATCCAAAAAATAGACAAATCGGAGAGTGTAAGAAATATATATTATTATTATATAGTTCTTCGGATAACATACATGTACATTGTATAAAGAAAGGGGAAAAGGGTAGGCTTATCCATCGATTTACTTGAGAGAGAGAGAGAGTTTAGAATTAAGTGTACTATTCTGTTTACAGGATAACAAGAAGTTTTGCAAAAGATCAGCCAAAGCAACCACCACCCAACCCAGATGGTGGCCCTTATAGACGTCCATGATCAACAACCGATGATGCTGATTGCTGGGGAGTTAATAATTATAATTAAGTAGATTATTATGGTGTAATAAACTGCATGAGCTGTTGTACTTCGTTCAAGGTCACATGGTAGGATTAATAAAGTCTACACCAACCTTTTTTTTTAAGTAAAGTATAGTTGTTGTCTCCAACGTGGGTAAGTCTCAAAGTTGTCCCTAATATTTCAATCGTCATATTTAAGTTCCCGTTTTAAAATTGACTAAATATTGTCCTGTCGTTAGAGATCCATTAACAGAATTGACGGCGGGACAAAATTGAAATAATTTTAAAACGTTAGGGACTTAAATAGGACGAAAACGTTGATGACGAAAACGATAGATAGAAATAAATTTTAATTTTATCCTTTAATAATATCAATTTTTTCTGTACATAATACTCAATTATTTTTTAATCACATCTAAATAAATTACACTTAATCACATTACTTTTATTCTAAATAAATTTATTTTTTTTATAATTTTATACTTAAAGAAAATAAAATATTATTTAGAATAAATTATTCTAAAATCTTTTAAGTGTAAAATTATAAAAAATAAATTTATTTAGAATAAAAGTAATGTAATTAAGTATAATTTATTTAGATGTGATTAAATAATAATTGAATACGATGTACGGTAAAAAATTGATATTATTAAAGGATAAAATTAAAATTTATTTTTATGTATCGTTTTTGTCCGCAATGTTTTCGTTCTATTTAAGTCCCTAATGTCTCAAAATCGTCTCAATTTTGTCCCGCCGTCAATTCTGTTAATGGATTCCTAACGGCAGGACAACATTGAGTCAATTTTGAAATGTTAGGGATTTAAATAGGACGATTGAAACGTTGTAGACAACTTTAGGATTACTCCAAACGTTAAGGACAAAAACAATACTTACTCATTTTTTTCTCAAAGAAAGAAGCTCAACACAACAAGTAGAGTGTAAGAAGGCAACAAACAGGACCAGCATAAAACAATAAAGAAAAAACTAACCAACGCAAAGAATACTAATATTTATCTCTTTGTCATCTTCAGCATTGTCATTAACAACAAAAAGGATTCACACTTAACCACTCCTTATAGTTCATACAGGGCATATGGATAATCTCGTCGATCATTTTTCTTTTATTCTGAAAAATCCTTCTATTTCTTTCTAATTAAGTATTCCAAATAATCGCACAAAAACACACTATCAACCTCTTGCGCTCCTCTTTACTAATTGATATCTCAGTCCAATTTAAAAAATGTTCCTTCAACATCCTTGGGCACGACCATTGCCTTCCAACAAATGATAACCAAGCACACCAAACATGTCAAACAAAATCACAATAAAAAAACAAGTGATGACTATATTCAACACCTTTGTTACATAACACGCATACAACATCTTCTTGGTTAATAACCCCAAACCGACTCAGTCTTTCCTTTGTATTGACCCTACTAGTCAATACAATTCAGACAAACAGTTCAATTCTTGGTAGAACTAGACCTTTTTAAATTGTCCTAGTAAAGTTGTAACTTGTTATATTCTCCAGAATGATTTCCGTCTGTAATACCTGCACAAAAGAGTTAGTAAAAAATACTTTTTATTTATCAAATTTTCACACAACTCTATCCTTTCTGTTATAAACAAGTTTGACCAACTTTAATACATCATGCAACTAGTTCACTAGATCCAACTTCCATTAGAATAGTTCTTGTGTCCATTAGAAGTTTCATAGTTTGTACTGACGGTTTAACCAACAAGATTGAGATTTCTAATGCAAGTATAGTATAGTGATTGTACATTGAGTTGGGATAGAGGGAGTTGTGGTTCATATTGGATGGGCACTCTTAGTATCATAAGGAGTGGGAATGTAATGTTGGAGTCCACGAACAATTCTTGAGAACCTTCTTAGTTCATAGGGCAACAACATGGTTGTCAAAATCTGCACCGAGTCATGAAACTATCAACTTTGCTGCAAGCGTCTGTTGCTTAAGACACAATTTTTGAGGGCCACTTTTTCCTTCAGTACGAGGCAGGCTCAAAGATCTTGGGGCTGACTCTAATCCAACTTCTGATCCAAAATGAGCAGAATCCCACCTGCATTCCTCCCTAATTTTTAACGAAAATCAACTTTTAAGTTTTAACTTATAGGAAGCACAGCTTAACAGCCAGCACAAACTTGAATGAAGCCAGTCGGCGTAGCGCCTTATGCCTCTACGGATCTCGATTAGCCTCTGAGTAGACTGCTTTCCTTAATCGGCTACGCTCCTCTGGAACCGCTATTCTAAATTCCAATCCAGTAACCTGGGAAAGGAAGAGAAGGGGAAAGAAAAAAAGAGCAGCAGCTTTTCTTCGGTTATTGTATCTTGTTACGCAAAGACTTGACCATATAGGAAATACAATTATACAAATAAATAACTAAAACAAACGCACTTTCATTATATATTTATATTGTCGGGGTGTGCATAGGTCAGGTGAAACCGGATTTGATGTGAACTAAACCTGACTCGAAATATATATCGGACTTATTTATTAAACTCGAATCCGATCCTAGACCCGATGGAACCTATACACTTTCGGGCCACAATTATACTAGGTAAAAACCGGGTGAAAATCGAGTCATTAACATTACATTACCTTGATACCTTTTTATAAGTTAGCATATGAAAATATTCAAAATTTCAAGGCTTCAACTATTATTTGACATGGTAAAATTCACTTAGAAAAATATAACAAAAATCAACTCTTCTCTAAAATTAAAACATAACCATAATCAATACTAATATTGTATAATAACACCAAATATTTAAATCAATACAAATAACACAATATTATGCATTAGTCTAAAATCTTATGCATTTTAAACATAAAACATTAACTTATAATCTTATAATAACTAATAACACAAAATAGTAAAGTTTACAATACTTAAATTCCACATAAGAAAAGTCATCATCCATCACTATGGACCACCGGAACAAATTCGGGCGACCTAAGTCATAGCCAGGACCCGACCCGAAATAATGACCGGGTCTATTTATAAAACCTTACCCAACCCTAAACCCGATAAAATCACACCAAATTATCCTCTAAAGTGTTCAGAACCGGGCCAAGCCGAACCATGCACACCCCTAGCCAAGTTCACTTCATTTTCATTATTCGTCTTAAATTACAAGGCCAGCGCCATTATATGAATTCGTGAATAATGGCAAGAAAATCAATTATATTAGCTGATTCAATAAATATAACTGGTTGATAACAAAAATTTCCTTTGAACTACGCGGATTCAAACTAAACCCAGGAACACGGCCAGTAAAGGTTATTAACGGCAAAATAAACTGTTTGAAGCAACTACAACAGCTTCTCATCTTGTTGACAAAAGAATACAGAAAGTTGACAATGCGCATAAAAATTTTTGCAAGGAACTCAAAAATAGGAAGCACCTGGAATAGTTTAAAGTTTAAATAGTTGATGCATTCGTCATCGTTCTAAACCAGGAAAAGTAAAAAATGTACACCTCTTGCCTCTTCCCCTTATTTAAATGACACAAGTGAAAAGAAAGGGGGCGCAGTTGGCCTGAGGCCTTGGTTCATCCCACACTCGGCAACAACATCAAAATGGAACGAAGGAATAACCTGACACATCTTTTCATACTCAAAAAAATGGAAAACTGTCGTTTGGCATCGCCAATGAGAAGTTCCTAATTATTAAAATTTAGGCAATTTAGAAAAAGGGATATGTGTGACTAAGACGCTGATTCCTTGGCAATCTTCTCTGCCTTTGCAATGACCTCTTCAATACCGCCAACCATGTAAAATGACTGCTCTGGCAGGTCATCGTATTTGCCATCCAACACACCCTGTCAATTACACAACAAAAACAAGTTAGTGCCTTATTGGACCATAAGGAAAATGCAGCCAGCAAAATAGGATAATAGTTCATGTAACAGTAAAACAAGGGGGAGAAGTAAAAAGAAATAAGTACCTGGAAGCTGTTAATGCTCTCCTTCAACTCAACATATTTGCCTGGGGCACCCGTGAATACTTCTGCAACATGGAAAGGCTGGCTCAAGAATCTTTGAATCTTACGGGCACGGGCAACAGTCAATTTATCATCTTCACTGAGCTCGTCCATTCCCAAAATAGCAATAATATCTTGAAGATTCTTGTAGTTTTGAAGAACCTTCTGGACACCACGAGCAGTTTCGTAGTGATCCTGACCCAAGATAAGTGGGGAAAGCATACGAGATGTGGAATCCAAGGGGTCCACAGCAGGATAGATACCCAGCTCGGAGATCTATATATCAACAAAATCCAATTATTAGTTAATGATAACAAAGGCCATGAGTGCAATAGGTACTACTTCAAGTGATCTATCAAACCTGTCGTGATAACACTGTTGTAGCATCCAAGTGAGCAAAGGTGGTAGCAGGAGCAGGATCCGTCAAGTCATCAGCAGGCACATAAATAGCTTGGACAGAGGTAATTGAACCCTTCTTGGTGGTTGTAATACGCTCTTGAAGACCTCCAAGATCAGTGGCCAAGGTTGGTTGGTAACCCACAGCAGATGGGATACGTCCAAGCAAAGCAGACACCTCTGAGTTAGCCTGCATAATACATCGCAATGTAAGTTGAAAATAAACAAGACAAACTACAAACTCAAAATAAGAAAAAGATATTTTACATATGCTGTCCAGAGATCCGTACCTGGGTAAAGCGGAAAATGTTGTCAACAAAGAGGAGCACATCTTGCCCTTCAGCATCACGGAAGTGCTCAGCAACAGTAAGCCCAGTAAGACCAACACGGGCACGAGCACCCGGGGGCTCATTCATTTGACCGTACACAAGAGCGCATTTGCTTTCACTCTGAATTTTCATGAAACAGCCATAGTTAACAAATTTAAAATTTGAATATATCAGGATGAATATCGAATATGATTCACAAAACACATCCTCATACCTGCTTGTCACCTAGCTTGATGACACCACTCTCAATCATTTCCCTGTACAAGTCATTACCCTCTCGGGTTCTTTCCCCAACACCGGCAAACACAGAGAAACCACCTAACAAATGGAAAAAGTCAGCACATGGTATAGAGATGTACAACAATATCTTACGAACAATGAAGTATATGCTCACCATGAGCCTTGGCAACGTTGTTAATGAGCTCCATAATGAGCACAGTTTTACCCACACCAGCACCACCAAACAACCCAATCTTTCCTCCTCTTTGGTATGGTGCAAGCAGATCAACAACCTGTAAGGAAAATTTCATGCAAAATCAGTAGCTGGTAGAGAATACTAGGATGAGATAGAAATGATACTACACATAATCACAAATAAAGAGAAAAATGCAGTGATGGCGTCCTTCCTCTAAGGTAAGAAAGAAATGCATGAAAAGAATACCTTGATTCCTGTGACAAGAATCTGTTGCTCAGTGGCTTGCTCAACAAAAGCAGGAGCTTCTCTGTGAATGGGCAAGTAATGCTCAGTTTCTACAATTGTTCACAAAAGAACCATCAGTTGTAAACATCGCAAGAAAACAATGGATAAAAGATTTTCTCTACCAATAAGGTGTGAAAAGGCTTTATTATGTTCTTACTTAGATCACCCTTCTCATCAATAGGCTCTCCAATGACATTGATAATACGTCCAAGGGTTGCCCTGCCAACAGGAACCTGAAAGGCAGGCGGCGGTATAAGATGTCAGTAAATAGGATTAACAAAAGTCATTGAAAAGATCAACAAATATGAAAGATCAGAAGGTGCATAGAAAGGGACCGGACCAGCTGAACTAAAACGAAGAGCAACAAACAATGTCCCATATATGGCTTAATAATCAGATTAGATAACTGTATATTTTGACAAATCAAATTCATGAATTTCACAACACTTATCAACCTGAAAAACAAACTTTGGTTCCATCTACTAACTAATTTTAAACAACCAGAAATAAATCTTTACACACAGAATCAGAATCTCAGATCCACAGTATACACAACCCACAAAACCTATATAGAAACGGTATCATTTATCGAAATCAGACATTCAAATCTGCACACCGACACACCAACCAGCTCAGATTTCAGCGAATCAAATCAAATTAACAAAAAGCAAAGAAGCAGCAAAAAATTCAACCGCAAATAAATGGAAGTCTAAAGCGACTGAGTATTTACGGTGATAGGGGATCCGGTGTTAAGCACGCGCCACCCTCTGACAACACCTTCAGTACCATCCATAGCAATGGTTCTGACAACACCCTCACCCAAATGCTGAGCCACCTCCAGCACCAGTCTGGAAGAGTGATCTAGCACCTCGAGCGCAGTCAGGATGGGAGGCAAACCCTCCTCGAATCTCACATCGACGACGGCACCGATGACCTGGCACACTTGACCGATCGCACCCTTACCAGTGAACTCATCGGTGATCTTACCTCCACCACCGGATTCCTTCTTTGCGGGAGGCTGTGGTGAGGGAGCGGCGGCGGCGGCGGCCGAGGTGGCATACTCGGCAACGCGGTTGAGGATATATCCGGCGGGAGATGCACCGCCGCGGCTTCGGGAGGCGAGCCTGGAAGCCGATGCGGCAATGGAAGGGTTGGATTGAGATCCGCGGCGAAGTGAAGATCGAATCAGAGAGGAAACAATCCTTCGTGAAGCCATCTTCAGAGAGAGAAGATAGAGAGAGAAGAGAGAGAATGAAGAGGGCTAGGGTTTGTGAAGTGCCAAGGGAGTGCCACTATATGCACATTCGGTCAGTGAGGCTAAGCTTACGCTGAAGAATCCGAATATTGCGCTTTTGCCCCGCACTTGTTTTTTATTTTTTGCAATTTTGCCCCTATGGCCACGTGGACAGCGACGACGTCGTTGGGTGTTTCTTCTAGCTGTAGGTTCACTAGGTTGTGTGGGTGTGGTTCGTTCTTCTCCACGCGAATATGTCGTTCGAGCATTTTACTTTGACTTTGACATGGTTTTAGTGACGTGGCACTGTCACTTTTTTTCTTACTCTTCTATCCTCGTTTTCTCCCCGAAAATGGCCGCAAGTTTTTCTCACTTTCCTAAGACCAATGGACGACAATTTGTAACCATCTATTTATTAATTCATTCATTAATTACAGAATAAAGATCAACTATCAAAATCGCTGCTAACAAAAATAGGTTTTCAAAATATTTAAAAACTCAATAAAAATATATAATATTAAATATATATTTTAAAAAGAATTTTGTTAGATAGACAATGATTTTTATAAATAATAGACTCTAAAATTGGCCTAACAAAATAAAAAAAAAAGTTCAGCATCCATGTACTTTTTTACATGGTTGTTAACCAAGTAATTCCCTCCACACGCGCGTCTCACACCCTTCACTTGTTTGTTATACACACGTTACATATAACGTGCTGCAACCTAAAACTTTGTTCAACATAAACCTCCTCCTCCTCTTCCTCCTCCTCCTTCTTCTTCTCTACTTGCGTTCTTCCTTATTAATTTGCATTGCCTTCGCCATTCTCCTCTAGTCGCGTTCATCTTCTCGTTTTCTTATTTCGATCTGGTTGCATTTATCTTCTTTCTATACTTCTTCGGTTTCTTCTTCGATCTGCACTTCTGAATCGAAACAATAAATGACTCAACTTCAAATCAGGAGAACGATTTGGATTATTCAATTTTGAATCGAATTGAATGGAATAGAATTGCTAATTTGAATTGAATTAAATGGACGGAGGTGTATTGAATTGAATTGAATTGAATTGATAATATGTAAATTGTAGGTAGAGTTATTTGAATTTGATTTTATATAATGGATTATGTTTCATTCACTCAGTACTATACAATTGTTTCACCATGAGTACTATGTTCGGTTCACCATGAGTACTGTGTTCGGTTCATTCTGCAGAAAGCTGTTTGAATTTGATTTTATATAATGGATTATGTTTCGTTCACTCAGTACTATACAATTGTATTGTGTTCGGTTCACTATGAGTACTGTGTTCGATTCATTTTGCACTATTCAAAACTCTTCTTCCTCATCTTCTACTGCTTCTTCACCAGAGAGAAGGAGGAAAAGACAAAAAAATACAGCAGCAACAACAACAATAGAATGACGATAGAATTTCAAGGTTTAGGATTTTAGGATTTATGAGTTCAGGGTTCAGTGTGTTTCAAACTTTCAGTTCGCCCCATGTATTAATTTCGGTTCACTGTGTTCATATTTGAAGATTTAGGGTTTAGGAGTCTAGGGTTTAGGGTTTAGAATTCAAAATTTTAGGGGTTTAGGGTTTACGGTAGGGATCAAGATTTAGGGTTTAGGGTTTAGCATTCAGTGTTCAAAGTTCAGTGTTCAAGGTTCGGGTTCAGGGTTTAGGGTTTATGGTTTAAGGTTTAGCGTTCAGGGTTCAGAGTTCAGAGTTTAGGGTTTGGGTTCAGGGTTTAGGGTTTAAAGTTTAGGTTTTAGGGATTTAGGGATTTAGGATTTATTGATTCAGGGTTTAGTGTTCAGAATTCTGGTTTTAGTGTTTAGGGTTCAGAGTTTATGGTTCAGTGTTTAGGGGTTCATAATTTTTTGGTAAACAGGAGAGCGATTTTGATTGCTCTTCTGAAACGAATCAAACTGATAAAGTTTGGAATATTCAATTTTGAATCGAATTGAATGGAATGCAATTGCTAATTTGAATTGAATTAAATAAACGGAGGTGTACTGAATTGAATTGATAATATGTAAATTGTAGGCAGAGTTATTTGAATTTGATTTTATATAATGGATTATGTTTCGTTCACTTAGTACTATATAATTGTTTCACCATGAATACTGTGTTCAGTTCACCATGAGTACTGTGTTTGATTCATTATGCACTATTCAAAACTCTTTTTCCTCACCTTCTACTGCTTTTTCACCAGAGAGAGAATGAGGAAAAGACAAAAAAATACAGCAGCAACAACAACAAAAGAATGACGATAAGGAGAAAACACGTGAAGAAGGAGGAAGGCGAAAAAGGAGGAGAAGGAGGAACGTGAAGAAGAAGGCGAATAAGAAAAAGACGCTCCGTTCGTAAACGAGTGCGAAAAGAAGAAGAAGAAGAAGCGTGGGGGAGAAGAAGCGTTGGGCAATGGCGATTTCGTGTGTGTTGGGCGCGTGTATTTCATGTTTCATTTAATGGTATTAGGTTTTTTTGGTGTTGGGCCAATTTGGTTACATGGTTACATAGATGTGTAGCATCCCTGTAAAAAAACATTCTACTCTCAAATTATTCCCTAAACCCTAATATTAGGAAAACCATCTACACACCTAATAAATTAAACATCCACTTATTATTAACTATGCATGACCGAATCAAAAGGAATAAACATCTAATTAAAAATAATGAACATAATTATCTACATATCTATTGAATTGAACATCCGACATATTTATTGTTCACATTATTTAATATTCTCATTGTCTATCTATACTTTTCCTTTTTAAAAATATATTAGATATTAAATTTTGATATGATTCTTATCTTGATTGATTAGAAAAAAAATATTTTATCCTTAAAATTTCTTAATCTACACTAAGTATATTTTTTTATGATTTTTTTGTTAATGATCAAGAATATTTTTTAAAGTAAAAAATTTTAGAGATTTATTTTGTATATATTTTTAAATAATTATTCAAATATTTCTACCAAATTTAATCAAATGCACAAATAATTTTTTAAATACAAAAATTATTTGTCACTTATAAAATAACAATATTATTTTTGAATTATTTTTGTTGCGTCTTATAATATTTTGAAAATATTTGTTATCATTATCAAAAGTAAAAAGTATTTTTGTTAGCTTCTTCAAGAATTAAATTTTAGTTTAGTAAAGTTTTTATTTTTTTAAAAATAGTTTATGAAAATTAACTTTTAAAAGCTGGTTTTTTTTTAAATTGTAGAATCTGTATTTAGTAAATTAAATTAAAAATGACTTTTATTAAACACAAACAACAAGTGAGAACAAAACAAGACATGACACTGAGAATAAGATAAATTAGAATAAAATAATAATTTTTAGAGTAATTACCCAAATCAGTCCCCAAGGATTTTAGAATCGGACATTTTAGTCCCCAAGAAAAATTAATACACATATTAATCCCCAAGGTTTTACTCCGGCAGACAAATCAGTCCCTAATTCATTTTTCGGCAGTGTAATTATCCAGATCAGTCCCCAAAGATTTAAAAAACGGACATCTTAGTCCCCAAGAAAAACTAATGTACAAATCAATCCCCAACGTTTCTCTTTGTTAGACATAATAGTCCCCCGTCCAAAAATAAAATAAAATAAAATAATTATTATTATTAATTACTCAATAATATTGTACTATATTTTTTTGTATTTTTTGGACAAAAATAATGATAAATTTATTCATTAAATTCTTATATATACATATATATATATATATATATATATATATATATATATATATATAGTGTCACTCAATAATAATAATAATAATAATTTATAAGAAATTTAAAGTTAAAATCATTTGATATTTTTGTATTTAATATAATCAAAAGATGTCCTAGGTAAAAAAAAATATATGTTTGTATTAAAAAATATGTATTAAAAGAAAATATTTAATTTAGATTTATATTAAATACATATTTTTTTAATATAAATATTTTTTTTAAAATATTACATCTTTTAATTATATTAAATATAAAAATATCAAATAGTTTTAACCTTGTATTTCTTATAAAATAATCTCTAATAATTTTATTGATTATTATTATTATTATTATTAATTACATAATAATATTATACCATGATTTTTTGTATTTTTTAGATAAAAATAATGATTTATTCATTAGATTCTTTTATATATATATATAGTCACTCAATAATAATAATAATAATAATAAATAAAACTAGAGATTATTTTACAAGAAATTCAAGATTAAAAGCATTTGATATTTTTGTATTTAATATAATTAAAAGATGTACTATTTTAAAAAAAATATTTGTATTAAAAAAATGTATTTAATATAAATCCAAATTAAAATATTTTCTTTTAATACATATTTTTTAATACAAACATATATATTTTTTTACATAGGCCATCTTTTGATTATATTAAATACAAAAATATCAAATGGTTTTAACTTTAAATTTCTTGTAAAATAATATCTAGTAATTTTATTATTATTATTATTATTATTATTATTATTATTGAGTGACTATATATATATATATATATATATATATATATATATAAGAATTTAATGAATAAATTTATCATTATTTTTGTCCAAAAAATAGAAAAAATATAGTACAATATTATTGTGTAATTAATAATCATTATTATTTTATTTTATTTTATTTTTAGACGGGAGACTATTATGTCTAACAGAGAGAAACATTGGGATTGATTTGTACATTAGTTTTTCTTGGGGACTAAAATGTCCGTTTTTAAAATCTTTGGGACTGATCTGGGTAATTACACTGCCGGAAAATGAACTGGGACTGATTTGTCTGCCGGAGTACAACATTGGGGATTAATATGTGTATTAATTTTTCTTGGGGACTAAAATGTCCGATTCTAAAATCCTCAGGGACTGATTTGGGTAATTACTCTAACTTTTAAAAGCTACGTTTGTTTATGATAACAAAATAAGACAAGACACTGAGAACAAGACATAAAAGAGAGAGACACAGAATTTTATGTCTGTTTGAAAATAAACTAGAATAAATTATGAAAATCTAATTTATTCTTTTTTTTTTCATTCAAAAAATTTGAAATTAAAAAAATAATAATGAAAAATATAATTATGAAAAATTAACAAGAATAATTAAAAAAATAAAAAATAAGTTGTATCCCTTGTTAGTGTCTCTGTGTCCTTTCGGTTAGGATGAATACAAAATACACTGACACAATGTCTCTGTTCATGTCTCCTCTGTCAAACATAATTTTGTATCTCTGTGTCTCTGTCTCAGTATTTGTAAATAAACACAGCCTAGGTGCTTTTAAGATAGCTTTTAAAATTTAAAATTACTATAATAACTTTTAAATTTAGATAATAATTAATGTACGAGATTACATTAGACTTTTTAATTTTGGATGTTTTTAAAAGTGCTTGCAACTTTTAAAAACGGTAAGCATAAACACACTATCTTTTTAATTTACCAAATATAAAATAAAATGCTTTTGATCACCTCTTCATAAAGTTTTACCAAACCAAGTCTTAATACGATTTTGATAGTATACTATTAATTAAAATACTTTTTCTTTCCAAATAAGGGGAAAAAAAATGGCTCGATCATATAAATATATACCCTCTTTTTTTCCCCTTGTACTAGTACTTGAATATAGTTCTTGTTGATCATTCATTATTACTGTACATCATATGTAGTACAAAAAAATCAAAAGAGTAATAGAATTTGATCATCACTAATTTGCAGCATGCATGTCTGATTCTTGAAACAACATATTGTCAGGAATCTACGGTTCTACAACCATGTTAGTAGTTTCCTGAGTTGTGTGAACTGTTTTCCTTGCCTGTAAGAATTTTAAAGAATACAAAATGCATCAAATAAAGCATTATTCAATTTATTTGAACCAATTGAAATGATTGAAGAAGCATACAACATATGGTTACCTCTCTATCCCAATCTGTGCATACATTTACTGTAACTAGTGCTATCCCCTGAACAGAAAGTCCACATATGATTCCTATCCAAAGTCCCTGATAATTTCAATTTCCAATTTCAGTTTGCATAGCTCACCACAAAAAAAAAAACCTTTAACCATTAGAAAAGTTTTGTGAGAAAGAGACTCACCATCCCTCCCATATGAAACACAAATGCAAATAAGATAGCAGAAGGAATTCCCACAACATAGTAAGCACCAAGGTTTATAGATGCACATAGATTTTGCCAACCACACCCTCTAGCAGCTCCTACAAGAAGCAGCCAAATCAAACTATATATTCAAAGGAACCAGCAATATTGGTAACTGCAGTTAACTTTATGTGAAGTTGATAGCTGAGAGTCACTAAATTTGGCTCTCAGCTATCAACTTCACATGAAATTAAATGCACCTGAGTTTTCACGAGTAATATTATTGGTATCACTGTATTGAAGAATTGACTAAAACCTGAAAGAACACACTGGAAGCCATCCAGGAAGTCAGAGAGTGCAAGTAGAGGCATCATCTTGGAAACATATCTTATAACTTGATCTTCATTGCTGTAGAGCTTTCCCCAAACATTCCTCACCAAAATGGTGATCAATGCTATTGTTGTACCCTCTAATATGGCAGTTGCAATCATGACATGAAGAGCCAAGAGCGCGCCTCGTGCATTCCCAGCACCCAGTTCATTTGAAACACGGGTGCTTCAAGTCATAATAAACAACAAAGTTAATATAATTCAATTCCATGGAACAAAGTAACAAAATTGGAGTACTAAGAACCTTATGGCACCACCAAGACCAACAGATATCTGATAAACCATCCAACATGTATTAAGGCTGCCAAAAGAAAAAAAAAAGAAAGTAAGGATAATATCCTATAAAAATAATATGTAAAAGAAGCTAGTTAAGGATTTACCTTATTGATAAAACAGATGTCTCTAGTTGTGGGTTTGGCAGAAGACCTGAGAGAAGCACAACCATCTCAAACGACCAATATTCAAAGCTGTTGGAAAAACAGATAGGGAATTGAAATAAGAAAATTCGGAAACTAAAATCATATAACTTGAAGATGGGGTGTGTTAGTAAGCACCCTAAAGTCATATAACTATATAGGAGCCAAGTTTATGCCATGAACTGAAGTTCACTCACTATCACTATGCTGTCTCTTTACCAATCTCTTATCCTCCTCATTTATTCTGCATAGCACAATTGAAAATACTTGAAATTGTTTCTTCTAATTAGCGAATTGTTCTTTGTACTAAGATACATATTCTATAACAATCTTGTTTTTTTCCTTAGAACTTGACAAGACTTAATAGTTATATTGGGAAAAGCATATATGAAATTACCATATCATAACTGCTGAAGCAACTCCTAGTTTTATAAAGCTGAGAATGTCATTCAAGGCCTCTTTGGAAACTCCATTCCAAGTTGATGCACAAGCTCTAGAACAGTTTATGTAAATCACCAATAGGAACACATTAACCCAATAAGACAAGCTGATGGCCAATGCTGCGCCTTTGCTACCTAAGTCAAATTCATACACAAAAAGCCAACAAAATGCTGCATGCACCGAAGTTGTGATTCCAGAGGTTATAAGCATTGGAAAAACATTGTTTTGAGTCTGCAGAAATCTGTTGAGGCATTGAAGGATGGCATAAGCAAAAAGGCCAGGGATCATCCAGCGATTATATGTTCCGGCCACAGCCGATATCTCATGGTCTTGTCCCATTACAGTGAGGAGGTTGCTTGTGTAAAACCAGATTAATGATAATGGAATACTTAGAGATAGAAGAACAATCATTGCCCTTTGTGTGTGGATTCCTAGCATGTGATACTTCTTGGCTCCATATGCTTGCCCACATAGTGTCTCCAATGCACTCCCCATTCCTAACTTTAAAGTTATAAAAGTGGCACAGTTGATAAAGTTACTAAACAAGCTCAATCAAGAAAGTCTTAAAACTGTGATTTCTGCAAAATTTGAAGACAAGTCTATAGGTCTTCTTAAATATATGATAATATTCAACCAATCCGAAGAAAATCTCATTTCCTAAGCTATTCAAGCTGTAATGTTAATAGTTTGATGAACTAGGAGAAAGAGAGGAATAGTGAAAGTTGAGAAAGGGAGAAAAATTAGTTCTTCTCATTTTATAAGAAATGAATGAAGACAGACGACTAAAAAAAATTGATTAATACAATCAGCATTAAACTAATAAAAAAATAATCTAGGTAATACAATCCAAAGTTAAAGAGGTTAAGAATGGAGAGAACAAACATACCAAAACACTGTAACCAGTGCAAGAAGCAAAGGAGAAACCCAAGGAAGCACCAGAAAGAAACAAGTTGCCAAGATGGCCAACAAACATTATAGATATCATTTGTAAGCTGTATTGAAGCAAACTAACTGCAATAAGAGGCCCTGCTAGCCATAGTTGCTTCTTAGCTTCCTCAACAATGTCTTCTCTAAGGCAACAACATTGTTCAAATCTCTGATCATCAGGTTCTTGGTTTGGAGGGCACAGTGGAGTTTCAAGACCCGATTTAACTACTCTTTCCATTGTCAAAGAGACAGGACAAGGCTCAAGGTATTCTGCACCACTAAATATATCTTCATTTTATATGTGTTTGCGTCTTTGTGATGAATAGCATAAAATTTCTACTTCAATCATTCTAAATATTAAAATTGAATTATTAGGACCATGTTACAAGAGGACAAAAACCAACCTCGTAGCGAAGTTGAAATCAAATTAACGATTTATTTAACATATGCTTGTTCAGTTTTCGGTTTGATTCAGCTTTTAAAAAACACCCGTCCGATCCAAATATATTCATAAAGCATTTGGTTGAGTTTGGTTCGATTTTTTTTGAAACCAATCAAACTAATTAAAATATTCAGCTTTTAGAAAACACCCGTCCGATCCAAATATATTCATAAAGCATTTGGTTTAGTTTGGTTCGATTTTTTTTGTGAAACCAATTAAACTAATTAAAATAGGAAAAAACTCAACATCCATGTAAAAAATATATAAATGTTATCTAAGTAACTTTCTCCACATATGCGTTTTCCCACCCCACAGTCGTTTATTATACACGCGCCTCATATAACGTTTTCGTTTCAACCTAATAAAATTCATAGTTCTCCTCTGTTTGCGTTTTTCTTCTCTACTCACATTCTTTATTATTGATCTGCATTGAATTCAACGTGATAAGCTCCGTCGTTCTTCTTTTTCGTTTTCTTCTTCGATCTACACTTCTAAATGGAAACAATGAATGATTCAACTTCAAATCAGTTGAATGAGGTTATTACGTTGAGACAGCTAGGGAATGATTGCTGCATGCTATCACAATAATCTTAAACATTGAACCAAGTAAAAGGAGGTCACCGAATCGAACAACATTCATTTAGTGAACCGAAATCACAAAGTCCACTGAACCGAACAATGTACATGTGGTGAATAAATGGTGATCAACTTTCAATCAACAAGAATAGTATTTCTCCTCCTCTTCTTCCTCCTCCTCCTTCTTCTTTCAAATTCTTCTTCTTCTTCTTCAACCTAATAAAATTCGTCATTTTCCTCTGTTCGTGTTTTTCTTCTCTGATCGCATTCTTCATTATTGATATGCATTAAATTCAACGTAATAAGTTCCGTCGTTCTTCTTCGTTTTCTTCTTCAATCTACACTTCTGAATGGAAATAATGAATGATTCAACTTCAAATCAGTTGAATGAGGTTATTACATTGAGACAGCTAGGGAATGATTGCTGTATGCTATCACAATAATCTTAAACATTGAACAAAGTAAAAGGAGGCCACCGAACCGAACAACATTCATTTGGTGAACCGAAATCACAAAGGCCACCGAACCGAATAATGTACATGTGGTGAATAAATGGTAATCAACTTTCAATTAAGAAGAATAGTATTTTGTATTCAATTTTGTATTCAGTTGTAGACACTTCTATGGAAGAAATCACAACTTCAAAAGGACGACAATTCAAGTTTGGCATTTGAAAAATGATAAAAAAGACATTATGGAACTTGATAGGCATGGACAAATTAAAGTTGAGATAATGACGCAAATTTATTGGTACGATTTCTGGATGTAATGGCCCGTAGAGCTATGCTGTAAATTAGAAAGGTCTTTGGTGCTGAAAATGTAAGACGTGTGATAAATTTAGAAAAATTGGTTGAAACTTTAGAGAAAAATCTATGGATATGAAGAAATCAAAATTCAGTTGGCAACTCTGTATAAATTTTTGTAATAAAAATACAGTGATAAAGTGCCTAGTTTATCTAGTGATATACCAGACATTTAATTAGTATATTTAATAAGTAATAGTTAAAATTTTAAATATATTTATTCTATAAGAAATTATAATTTATTTTATTTATGTTAAAATTTTTCTTATTTCTTATTATATATAAGTTTAGACTTGTATTATTATTATTATTATACTAAATCTGATGAGTTTAGAAAATTCTAAATTTGTGATGACTAAATATTATTAATTTTATTAATTGCAAAATTATTAAATTGATTCTAACTCTTATTTGTTAAATTAATAATTTTGTGATGCAAGATTTTAATCGGGCCAAATATAAAAGAAAAATGTTGCAAGTCCAAGTGTGAATTGTTGTTTAGCATTGGTTCAAAAATAATCAATGAAGTGTGGCTGAATTACTAAATTTTGTTTGGGCCAGATTATATTAACATTATCATTAGCCCAACTCAAATCTTGGTTGGATATACCAATGCTTGATCCGAAACCAAGTTAGAAGGAAAGCAAATGTTTTTATTGCCTTATGCCTTCAACGGATCTCAACTTTTATCATGTGATGGATTTAAAATTCATTCAATTATCATTAATTGAATGGGAACAATGAGAGAGAAAAAGGCATTTGATTTGATTGCAGCACTTAATACTACACGCTACTCAGCAAGGGGAGAATCACTTCATTTAATTTCATTCTCTTTCCTAATTCAATGCTTTTCAAATTTCTGTCTTCTCTCTCATTTCTTTCCTTCATCTTTTTCAATCATTACACAGCAGCTATGAAAGAAAAATTAAGCTACCGAAAAGAAGGAAAAGCACGCCAAAAGACCATCACAATGATGGCAAGAAAACATAAAAAATATAGTGACTAAGATTTTCATCACTTATGGTAAGATATGGTGATGAGATCTTGACTTTTTCATACCAAAAATGATTGAAGGAGATTCGACCAGCAAGGAGAAGATCACTAGAGGGATGACTTGTCTCTGATTCTGCTCAACCACCACAGGAAGTAGCTAGGGTGGCTATGCAATGGAAGAGGCAGAGATTAGAGCAGATGAAGCTATCCTCATCATGAAGTATCAAGGGCCAGAAATTCATCTTGGAGAGCAAGCCAAGGATGGAGCACTCGGATTGATGAAGATTGATGACCAAGGAAGGACTAGAGGTAATTGCATGTTGAGTTTTACATGAGTTATCTCTTCTCTCTCTCTGGCCGAACCGGTTTTGTTTTTGAAGAAGAAGAAGTTTAGCTTGGTTTGTTTGATTTCAATCGTGAAGGCTTCTCTCTATAAATAAGAGTGAATAGTCAGGGTTTGAAGTAAGGAGAAAGTGTGAGAGTGCAAGGCACAGAGTTCTCAGAGCTACCTGAGCTAACAGATTTTCTTCTCCTTCAATGTATTCTATTTTGTAATTTTTCTGTTTAATTTTGTCATGTCTTGAGTCTCATGGAAAAAGACAAACAGTGAGGTTTGTAAGAAAAAGCCATAGAGCGAAAAAAGGTAGAGAGTGCAAAATTAAAAGAAAAAGCCATAGATGTCCTTAGAGTTCCTTTGTACATCTGTGTTGTATTTCATGATTCTGTGAGAATCCCCTTGTAAGTTGGGTTAGTACTTTACAGTCTGTAATCAAGAAGATTATAGTGAAATTTCATCATTGTTGTGATGGAGACTGGATGTAGGCTGCACTACACTTAGCAGCTGAACTAGGATATATTTGGGTATTATTTTTCTTCTCTTCTACTCTAGTTTCTGTTTATGCTGCTCAGGAGATAAAACCGCAAAATATATCGTGCCAAGTGACGAGTCAAAAAGAAAAGTCTCGTGACTAGGGACGAGACAAAAATCACCAGAAGTTGTTTAAAAGACAAGCAAGTGTTACTAAGTAAAAAGGGGCTAAGATTCAACCCCCCTTCTCTTAGCCACTGAAACCATCAATTGGTATTAGAGCTTGGTTTCAAAGAGATCAAGCTTTGCAGCTTGGAGAAAAAATCCAGATGGCAGAAAGCAGTGGCTCAAATCTGGTGTCCTACAATCTTACAAAAGGACAGTCAAGCAATAGACCACCTCTTTTCAATGGGAAAAACTACACCTATTGGAAGGAGAGAATGAAGATATTTGTGCAAGCAGTAGACTACAGACTATGGAAGATTATCCTGGAGGGTCCTCAATTTCCAACCACCACAAGTGCAGAAGGAGTAGTTTTTCTCAAACCTGAAGCAACCTGGACCAAAGAAGATGGAAAGAAAGTAGAGTTAAATGCCAAGGCTGTAAATCTACTCAACTGTGCTATCAGCTTCGAGGAATACCGACGGGTATCACGATGCACAACGGCAAAAGAAATCTGGGACAAACTGCAAATCACTCATGAAGGAACCACCATTGTGAAGAAGACTCGGATAGACATGTTGAACAGAGAGTATGAAATGTTTGCAATGAAGGAAGGAGAATCTATTGATGAACTGTTCGAACAGTTCAACACCATCATTGTTGGCTTGGATGCTATGAGAATAACACATTCTGATTCTGTGCTTGTGAGAAGAGTGTTGAGATGCCTCACTAAAGAGTGGGAAACAAAAGCTTTAATCATTTCTGAGAGCAGTAGTTTAGATTCCATGACATATGATGATCTAAGAGGAAACTTACTTGCCTTTGAAAATAATTATTTGAAAAAAAAAAAGGAATTGCTTTTACATCTGTGACTAACCCCCTGGATGATGAATTTAGTGATAATTCTTCTGAAAATGAATTTGTGTTGTTTGCCAAAAAATTCAGGAAAATGGTAAAGTTCAAAGACAAAGGCAGCAGCTCAAGGAAAATGAAGAAAGACCTTAGCAAAGTAACATGTTACAACTGCAAGGAAATGGGGCATTTCAAGTCTAATTTCCTAAGTTGAAGAAGGAGAAGAAGCCAAAAAGAGGAAAGAAGAAGGGACTGATGGCTTCATGGGAAGACTTGGAAAATGACTCAGATGATGATGAGGAATCCGAGACCAAGTCACAACCATACCTCATGGCAGATCACATAGATCAGGTAGTCTTTCACAACCCTAACATTGAAGATCTTTATCTTATGATAGACCACCTTTCTGAAAAAATAAGAGGTTTCTTGCTTGATAACCAAGATCTTGAACAACAAATCACCATCCTTAAAGTTGAAAATGATTTTCTCAAGAAAAAGCTAAGGGAGGTCGAAACTACTACTGAACTTGTTAAAGAAAATAAGCAGTTAAAATCTCAACTTAAAAGCTGCGAAAGTAACCATTCTGTTGCATATGTAAACTGTTTTAAAGAGAATGAAGAGTTGCTGAAAAAGATCAAAAATCTTGAAAATGACCTAGCCAAGTTCACTCAAAGTTCTAAAAATTTAAATCAAATTTTGGCTAGTCAAAAACTACTTTTTGATAAAGCTGGCTTGGGGTTTCAAAAGACTTTCAAATCTGTTGAAAAACCTTGTTTTGGAAATATTGCTTCATCTTCTAATGACACAAGGTTTCAAACCCAACCTACTTTAACAAAACAACAACTCCAAGGTTTTGTAGACTATGCAACCGAAATGGCCACTTTCCCATTCAATATTTTTTTGGTGAAAGGATGATTGGTGATAAAGTTTGCAAAGTTATTTTTGATTATAATGGACTAGGACATAAGAGATGGTTTAATGTAAAAGGATACAAAAAGATTTGGATACCTAAGGTCACTTGAGCTTGTTTTGTAGGTGTGCCTAGCATCCAAACGGAAGGAAAATATGTGGTACATGGACAGCGGATGCTCTAGGCACATGACCGGAAAGACAACATTCTTCATAAAGCTTGATGAGTATGATGGAGGACTTGTCACTTGCGGTGATGATGGAAAAGGAAAGATAGTGGCCGTTGGTAAAGTTGGTAAAAGCTTTTCATCATGTATAAATGATGTTCTTCTTGTAAATGGTTTGAAACATAATTTACTTAGTGTAAGCCAATTGTGTGATCTAGGCTTTGAAGTCATTTTTAGAAAGTTTGTATGTTTGGTTGTTTGTGAAAAAAACTGGGAATATTTTTTTTGAGGCTAAAAGATGCAATAATGTGTATGGATTGACTCTTGAGGACTTGAAAGAACAAAATGTAACATGTTTTACTTCTCTTGAATCTGAAAAATGGCTATGGCATAGAAAGTTGGGTCATGTTAGCATGTACCAAATTTCTAAGCTAGTCAAGAAAATTTTGGTAAGAGGAATTCCAAGCATCAAATTTGATAAGGATCTTACTTGTGATGCTTGTCAATTAGGCAAACAAGTAAAATCATCTTTTAAACCAAAGGATGGAATTTCAACCAAAAGGCCATTAGAGATGTTACACATTGATCTTTTTGGTCTAACAAGAACCCAAAATTTAGGAGGTAAACATTATGGTCTAGTGGTGGTGGATGATTACTCTAGATTTGGTTGGGTACTTTTTCTTGCTCATAAAAATGATGCTTTTCATGCATTCTCAACCTTTTGCAAAAGAATTCAGAATGAAAAAGATTTAAAGGTAGCCCATTTGAGAAGTGGTCATGGAAAGGAATTTGAAAACCAAGATTTTGAAAAATTTTGTGATGATTTTGGAATTGCTCATAATTTTTCATGTCATAGAACACCTCAACAAAATGGGGTTGTTGAAAGAAGGAATAGAAGCCTTCAAGAGATGACTATGGCTATGTTATGTGAAAATGAGGTTCCAAAATTCCTATGGGCTGAAGCTGTAAATACAGCATGCTATATTTTGAATAGGACAATAATTAGAAAATGGTTTAAGAAAACTCCTTATGAGCTATGGAAAGGAACCCCTCCAAATTTTAAGTACTTTCATGTTTTTGTATGCAAATGTTTTGTGCTTAACAACAAAGAAAATCTTAGCAAGTTTGATCCAAAATCATATGAGGGAATGTTTGTTGGTTACTCCACCACTAGCAAAGCCTATAGGATTTATCTCAAAGAACATAGAACCATAGAGGAATCCATACATATTACTTTTTGTGATTCTAATTTAATTCCCAGTACTGTGATAGATAATGATTCAGATTGTGAAGAAGTTGGAACAAGTAAAGAAAATCTCAAGTCTGCCCAAATTGAAGAATCTGCCAGTCCAGTTTTGTCTTGTCAGATTGGAGGAGACATTTCCATTTTGTCTCCTGAGCCAGCACGAGAAACTGAGACAGTGAGACCAACAGAAACTCATCAAAGCTCAACACCACAAAGGAAGCCTAGAGAATGGAAGTCCATGAGGGGTTATTCTCATGACTTTATCATTGGTGATCCCTCTCAAGGAGTAACAACAAGATCCTCAGCCAAAAGGCAATCCGAACCGAGCAATTTTACACTCTTGTCACAAATGGAGCCCAACAATGTCGAACAAGCTCTTGAAGATCTATCATGGGTGAAAGCCATGTAAGAAGAGCTTGCTCAGTTTGACAAGAATAAGGATTGGACACTAGTACCTCATCCGGATGGTAAGAAGGTAACGGGTACTAAGTGGATTTTTAAAAACAAACTTGGTGAGGATGAACAAGTTGCTCGTAACAAAGCTAGATTAGTGGCCCAAGGTTACGATCAAGAAGAGGGTATAGATTATAATGAGTCTTTTGCTCCGGTAGTTAGAATGGAAGCAAAGGTTGCTTCTTGCCTATGCTGCCCATAAGGGCTTTAAAATGTTTCAAATGGATGTAAAATATGCTTTCCTTAACAGCTTTATTGATAGAGAAGTGTTTGTTGCACAACCCCCCAGTTTTGAAGATAAAGATTTTCCAAACCATGTTTTCAAACTTTCTAAGGCTCTTTATGGCCTTAGACAAGCTCCAAGAGCTTGGTATGAAAGGCTTAGTGCCTTCTTGTTGGAAAATCAATTTCAAAGGGGTACCACGGACACAACTTTATTCATTAAAGCATTTAATGATGATATTCTTCTAGTTCAAGTTTATGTGGATGATATTGTGTTTGGATCGGCCAATGAGTCCTTGTGTGAAGAGTTTGGAAAACTCATGACTAGTGAGTTTGAGATGAGTTTAATGGGAGAGCTAACTTTCTTTCTTGGCCTCCAAATTAAACAAACTCCTAGTGGTACTTTTATTTACCAAGAAAAATATGCACTAGAACTCATCAAGAAATTTGGCCTAGAAAATTCTAAACCAATGGGAACACCAATGCATCCTAACACTAAACTTGAAAAAGATGAGAATGGTAAAGATGTGGATGAGACAAGGTATAGAGGAATGATAGGTTCACTCATGTACCTTACCTCCTCTAAACCGGATATTGTTCAAAGTGTGGGTGTACGTTCAAGATTTCAATCTCACCCAAAAGAATCCCATCTTTCAGCCGTTAAGCACATCATTAGATACATTAAAGGAACTAGTGATTATGGCTTGTGGTATCCAAAATCTGATTATTTTTGTGCAGTAGAGTTTTGTGATGCAGATTATGCGGGAGATCGGGTGGATAGAAGAAGCACATCCGGCATGTGTTGCTTCCTTGGGAGATCACTCAACATGTGGTCAAGCAAAAAACAAGCAACCGTGGCCCTATCCATAGCTGAAGCTGAATATATTTCTGTATCTGCATGTTGCTCACAATTAATTTGGTTAAAAACGCAGTTGAAAGATTACAAATTAAAGATCAATAGTATACCCTTGTTTTGTGATAACATGAGTGCTATAAATATTTCAAAAAAAATCCTATTTTGCACTCAAGAACAAAGCACATTGAGATCAAATATCATTTTATTAGAGAACATGTGCAAAAGGGTACTATTGATATTCAATTTGTAAAATCTGAAGACCAACTTGCTGACATTTCTACAAAACCCCTCTGTGAAGATAGATTCTGTTTACTAAGAAAAAGCTTGGGAATGATAGATTTGAGTTCTATTGATAACTTGTGAAATTTTGATTATGTTCAAAATTTATCTCGTGGGAAAGCAGGAGATAAAAATCAAAACGTGTGGAATGGGCTTTGATCAAGGGGGAGACTGCACAGAAATTAATTCTTATGGGCCCCACTAAATCTCTTTGAACCCACTCTGACCGTTTTGTTAGTTCCTCATTTTGTTGAAAATCACAATCTCTTTGTTGTCTCATCAAATCTTGTTGGAAGAGCATGATGTCAAATCAAATCTTTCCTTTCAACTAATCCCTTGATTCAAGGAAACCACTTTTTCAATTTATTTCAAATAAATGAAAAACACCTTGGTCAATAACCACCCACCTCGTGCATTAACTCCCTCGTATTCTCTTTCCACTTAGCATTTATTGTGTCCCTAACCTCCCTCCTCACTCACTCAATTCGGTTCCATTCATCCCTTCATCTTCTACCTGTTCATTCTCATTATCATGAAAAAGAAAACTGCACCTAGAAAGAGTGAAAGAATTTGTCTCTCTCAAAAACCTTTCACTCCCCAAACTCACACCCACATACATATCCATTCCACTTCTTCATCCTCTCCCTCACCTTCCACCAAGCAACCCGAGTCCATGAGGCGCAAAGTGATAGGCCAAAAATCCTCTGGAAGAAAAGTGGAAAGAACAAGGAACCCATCATTGAACAAAAGGAAGAATCACACACCTCACCGATTCCATCACCACCACCATCTCCACCAAAGAAAGCCACTCCCGGAATGAGTTCTCAAAAGACCAAAGGTTTCGTGTTGCACGAGACCACGGAACCCGCGAACCTTGGATCATTGGACTTCGAGAACAGATTTCACAAACCACACTCTCACTATGATCCTTCAAGGTTCTCTACATGTGCATTCTATGAATTCCACCAGGAGGTATTGGAAAAGCAGCATCTGTGTCCCTCATAATTGGTGAATCTTGACTCTCTGGCTGCCAAAGGGATCAATTTACATCCTCTGTTTGACAATCTCAAATGGTCTCCATTGCTCCACATTCAGAAAATGGTATACCCAGGGTTGATGAGACAATTTTATGCTAATCTGAGATTGATTTATGGTAGTCTTTACTCCTATGTGAAGCGTGTGCATATCACTCTGAATGCTGAGACCATCAGCTCTGCCCTTGGATACACGGATGAAGGATCGAGGGTATACATGACTGACAAATGGGATGCACAAGTTGGGGTCATATACAAGCAAAATCTTCAACATATTTGTGAAAATCTATCTAGACTAGACAACACTATTCCTACCCACAAAGCTCTTGGACCAACCAACTCACTGCTGCACCGCATCATAACTCACATTCTGACCCCTCAGAGTGGTTCACATAACAGGGTAACTGTATCTGATTCTCTCATAATCTTTACTCTTGTTACTTCATCTCCTATTTCATTTGGTTACCTTATGATTAGACACATGTGGGAGTCTGTAAAAAGTACCAAAAAGGCTAATTTACCTTATGGAATGTTTCTCACGTGTATTTTTGAGTACTTTAAGGTAGATTTAACAAATGAGGGTGTAGAAAACAAAGTGTCTATGATCAAAGGAGGTGGAGCTGTTAAAGGAACCAAGGGCAAGAAATCCGTACCTTCAGATAGTGACTTTGAGAGTTGGCCTGAATCCTCCAAGGCAACCAAATCACTCAAGGAAATTCTCACTGAATTCTCAAACATGTCTGAGCTAATGGTACAATCCCATAGGACAGCTCGTAAGCTAGCCTATGAAAATGAAAGGGCTTGGATGAGATGCAAGGATAGAGTGAGTCTGATGTTGGAAAACCTTGAGGAGGAGTTGGGAGTTGCTGGTGAGGAAGGCGCTGAGGAATCTGATTTTAATCTCTCTGATGATTAATTACTGTTTTTTTATGTTTGTTGATATTTGGCATGTTTAGGCTCAATCTAATACTGTGGTAGTTTATTTTGGTACTATAGACACATGACACTGTAAAACACTCTTGACATTTTGGATATATTTTGCATATTCTGTTCTATATGTCATCTTTTGCAGGTGCCCCTTGATGCCAAAAGGGGGAGAAAGTGCTGAAAATTAAAATTAAACAGGGATGAAATCCTTGTCTGGATTCATGACCTCCCTCATTTTAAGTTTCAATATTTTGTTATGATTATGTGTTTGATGTTAATAATGCATCTGAATGATGCTTGCTGTTTTGAGTTAATGCTTGAAGCTTTGAAGTTAGTAATTTATTTTTATCTTGGTAAAATATTTGCTATGTTGAATTTGATTTACCTTGATAAAATTGCTATTTTGAACTTTTTTTGGCAGTTCCTTTAAACTGTGATATAGACATGAAGTCTAAAAATTGTTATGGTTTGAAAGGATCAAGCTTGACTAGAAATATTTTCCTTGCTATAATCTCTTTGCTCTGATTTGTTTATTGAAAAATATTTTAAGTCATTTAAAAACAGCTTCAGGTTACATAATTTTTTTGTACAAAATTGTTTCTATATGTGTTTGAGCAGAAAATCAAATTATTGATAGCAAATGAGTTTTGATTATCATTCAATTCTTCTCATAAATCAAGCCATTCAACATCTTACATTGAATATGTTGAATAACATTGTTGCTTTAGGCTTGATAAAATTGTTACAGGTTGCAACTTCCCTTGGTAAAGAAAGTATATATTAAGGGGGAGTCATGTGACAATTAGAAAGGGGGAGAAATATAAATCTTCAAAGGGAGTATTCTTTACTCAAAAACTTAAATTTCTTTCTATTTCAATTTTAATAATGTTTGTCATCAAGGAGGAGATTGATGAGTTTGGAAAACTCTAAATTTGTGATGACTAAACATTATTAATTTTATTAATTGCAAAATTATTAAATTGATTCTAACTCTTATTTGTTAAATTAATAATTTTGTGATGCAGATTTTTAATTGGCCGAATATAAAAGAAAAATGTTGCAAGCCCAAGTGTGAATTATTGTTTAGCATTGGTTCAAAAATAATCAATGAAGTGTGGCTGAATTACTAAATTTTGTTTTGGCCAGATTATATTAACATTATCATTAGCCAAACTCAAATCTTGGTTGCATACACCAATGCTTGATCCGAAACCAAGTTATAAGGAAAGCAAATGTTTTTATTGCCTTATGCCTTCAACGGATCTCAACTTTTACCATGTGATGGATTCCAAATTTATTCAATTATCATTAATTGCATGGGAACAATGAGAAAGAAAAAGGCATTTGATTTGAGTGCAGCACTTAATGCTACACGCTACTCAGCAAGGGGAGAATCACTTCATTTAATTTCATTCTCTTTCCTAATTCAATGCTTTTCAAATTTCTGTCTTCTCTCTCATTTCTTTCCTTCATCTTTTTCGGTCATTACACAACAGCTATGGAAGAAAAATTAAGCTACCGAAAAGAAGGAAAAGCACGCCAAAAGACCATCACAATGATGGCAAGAAAACATAAAAAATGTAGTGACTAAGATTTTCATCACTTATGGTAAGATATGGTAATGAGATCTTGGCTTCTTCGTACCAAAAATTGTTGAAGGAGATTCGGCCAGCAAGGAGAAGATCCCTGGAGGGATGGCATGTCTCTGATTTTGCTCAACCACCACAGGAAGTAACTAGGGTGGCTACGTGATGGAAGAGACAGAGATTAGAGCAGATGAAGCTATCCTCATCATGAAGCATCAAGGGTCAGAAATTTATCTTGGAGAGCAAGCCAAGGATGAAGCGCTCGGATTGATGAAGATTGATGACCAAGGAAGGACTAGAGATAATTACATGTTGGGTTTTGCATGAGTTATCTCTTCTTTCTCTCTGGCCGAACCAGTTTTGTTTTCGAAGAAGAAGAAGTTTAGCTTGGTTTGTTTGGTTTCAACCGTGAAGGCTTCTCTCTATAAGTAAGAGTGAATAGTCAGGGTTTGAAGCAAGGAGAAAGTGTGAGAGTGCAAGGCACAGAGTTCTCAGAGCTACCTGAGCTAACAAATTTTCTTCTCCTTCAATGTATTTTGTTTTATAATTGTTCTGTTTAATTTTGTCATACCTTGAGTCTCATGAAAAAAGGCAAACAGTGAGGTTTGTAAGAAAAAACCATAGAGCGAAAAAAGGTAGAGAGTGCAAAATTAAAAGAAAAAGTCATAGATATCCTTAGAGTTCCTTTGTACATCTGTGTTGTGTTTCATGATTCTGTGAGAATCCCCTTGTAAGTTGGGTTAGCACTTTACAGTTTGTAATCAAGAAGATTATAGTGAAATTCCATCATTATTGTGATGGACACTGGATGTAGGCTGCACTGCACTTAGCAGCTGAACCAGGATATATCTGGGTGTTATTTTTCTTCTCTTCTACTCCAGTTTCTGTTTCTGCTGCCCAGGAGATAAAACCACAAAATATCGCGTGCCAAGTGACGAGACAAAAAGAAAAGTCTCGTGGCTAGGGACGAGACAAAAATCACTAGAAGTTGTTTAAAAGACAAGCAAGTATTACTAAGTAAAAAGGGGCTAAGATTCAACCCCCCTTCTCTTAGCCACTGAAACCATCAGAATCCTTATTAGTATTTTTTTTATGAAAAATCTTAGATATTATATATTAAAAAAGTTTAATTTTTGTTATTAATGTTATATATATAAATATAATTTTAATTTAATAAAATTGTTCAATTAGAGCAAATTAGCACAAATTAGCCATGGATTGTATGTGAAACACAGAGTGAGTTAGACACAAAAATAGTGTGATTAAATAACCCAACGTTAGCTACGGATGAAGTGTTGTAGAATTATACTTTTTCGATTTGATTATTCTTATTTAGTCACAACATTATACGTGGACAATGATATACAAATTGTGGCTCTTTGAAGGTCTCCATGATATTTAAAACTGTGGCTAATAACACTAAAATCATGGCAAATTGAAAATGCAACCCCTCGATTAGCCATAAATATTCTTTCGTGGCCAATGTAGGGTTGTTACCGTTATTTTAGAGTTTAGCCACGATTTTTTGTGTGGGTAAACTCCTTATTTTTTGTAGTGTATATATATATTTTATATGCATTTAATCTATATTTTTAATATTATATATATATATATATGAAATAGTAATATATAATTATATATATTAATAATCTTAATTATTTAAAATTTTATATTTATTTTTTATATATAATTTGATGTAGGACATAAATAAAAAATTTACAATTTATTGATAGATAAATAATATATAAAATTGATCTTTTTAAATATTTTTAAAATATATAAATTATAATTTATTGATATAAAATTATAGATTATGTTCTTATTATTTGAGCCATCTCATGAACTTTCAGTGAATGAGCTTAAACTTAGAAAATAGACTCAATTGTTAACAAGTTGAGTCGTGAGCCAAACTCAATTTTTATGAGCCAAACTTGAGTTTGGTCTAACTCAACTCAGCTCACTTCCAGCCCTAGTCATAGTACTCCAAATCAACCAATCATCGTCTATTTTAGCGTGTGCATGACCAATTAATTTGAGATGGTAAGTTTTCTTTAAATGAAAAAAAGGGGATGTCAATATACTGGTTGTTTTTGTGAGAAATTAGGAGTTGTTAAAGGGAAGGATGTGGTTACGGAATCATTGGCTCCTCACGTGCCTGATGGTCATGTTAATGAGGCATGCATGGATGATGAAGAGGGCTGGCAACAAGTGCTGCGTAAGGAAAAATTCACAATGGGCCAGTCATCAGGTTTGAAGGACCAAGATGGAAAGCAGCACAAGTTTGGTTCGAGAAGGGTTCCAAGGCCCAATTTGCATGGTGATGGAGGCAAATCAATTGGCATTAGGATGGGAAAGCGAGAAAAACATGAAATTGTGCCATCTCCATCGCGCAGAACTCCTGCACATCGTGGAATTTCTCTACGGAAGCGTCCTCGGCCTTCCTCCTTGCAGAACTCGCCAATTGATAAAAATGGTGGCACAACGGAAAAAATCTTAGTAGATAGAAGCATGGCAGGTGCAGTGTCAGGGGGTCCGAAGGTGGCAATTATTGAGGATCAGAGTGTGCCAGTACCGCAGGACAAACCACCTATTGAGGTTGGTGATTCTGTTTAGAGTTTATGTTCTTATTTATTCTGTCCCTATTATTTATAGATAGTTTAAATATGATTGTTTGGAATATTAGGGGTGCTTCTAATAAGTTAGCCCGGGTGTATTGTAAGGAACTTGTTAGGAAATTTAGACCTGTTTTCTTTATTGTGGTTGAAACTCACTCTCCTTTTCAGCATTTAAAATTATTTTGGGAAAGGTTGGGGTATCACTGTGTTGGTATAGTAGAAGCAGAGGGGCATAAGGGAGGTATTTGGTTTCTATCCTCTATGAAGGGTGTTTGTTGTAAGTTCATTGATGCTTTTGATCAGGGTGTTACTGTTGAGGTTCACTTTGATAATTTAATTTAGAGGTGTAGTGGTATTTATGGTAGTCCTCAATTTAAAAAAAGGATTCTCCTTTAGGATTATCTTGTTGCACAATCCATGGTTTTTCAAGGACCTTAGATTGTTCTTGGTGATTTTAATGAAGTCAAATTTTCTCATGAATCTAAGGGCTGTCAATTTTCTCATCAAAGAGCAGACATGTTTGCTACTTCATTATGGGATAGTGGTTTGTTTGATCTGAAAACTATTGGGAGGCGATTTTCTTGGTACAGGAGGGTGAAAAATTATGTTGACGTAGCAAAAAAGCTTGATCGAGAATGTATAAATAGTAGTTGGTTATCTATCTTTCCAGAGGCTTATGCAGAAGTTTTAAATAGGCTTCAGTCTGATCATTGCCCTATTCTGGTGCGTTGTAAAGGTCGTCCTCAGCCTAAAGGGAATCGACCTTTCCGATTTGTTGCTGCTTGGGCTACTCATCCTGGGTATAGGGATATTGTGAACCAGTCATGGTGGTCTGGTAATAGAGGGATTCATGGCAAGCTTTCGGAAGTACAGAAGAATTCACTAGAGTTTAACTCGAAGGTATTTGGTAACATTTTTGTTAAGAAATGTGAATTAGAGCAGTAGATTAATTATTTACAAAAGCGTTTGGAAGTGGTGGATAGTATTTATTTGCGTCAGAAAGAGCAATAGTTGCTTGATGATTATAATAATACTCTAGTGCAAGAAGAGCTCCTATGGTTCCAAAAGTCCAGAGAGCAGTGGGTTAGGTTCGGGGATAGGAATACAAGATTCTTTCATATTCAAACTCTTGCGCGAAAGAAGCATAATAAGATTCATGGCCTTTTTCTCAAGGATGGAGTGTGGGAAACTGATCCAGAGGTTCTGAGTCAAGAAGCAGAGTCTTTCTATAAAAGCTTATTCTGTCATTTGGATGATGTTGATTTGGGTTGCCTTGGTGATGTGCCTCTTCCTTCTCTGAATGAAGAAGCTTGCAATAATCTTACGGAACCAGTTACTATGGAGGAAGTCAGAACAGCTGTTTTTCACATGAACTCTTTTAAAGCTCCGGGTCCTGATGGATTTCAAGCTTTCTTCTTCAAAGAATATTGGGAGATCATTGGTCTTGATGTTTGGAAGATGGTTAAGCAGGCATTCTCCGGTGTTACTCTTGATCCAAGAATGTTGGAGACTTTACTGGTTCTCATTCCAAAGGTTGAATCACCGGTATCTATGAAAGATTTCAGATCGATTAGTCTCTGCAATGTAGTTTACAAGATCATCACGAAGGTCCTTGTTAATAGGCTTCGTCCTCATCTTTCGGAGATTGTTGGCCCGCTTCAAGGAGGATTTATTCCGGGATGAGGAACTCCTGACAACATCATTATTGCTCAAGAAGTCCTCCACTTTATGAAGAAGACTAAATCAAAGAAAGGCACACTGGCCTTTAAGATTGATCTGGAGAAAGCTTATGACAGAGTTGACTGGAGGTTTTTACCTCATACCCTTAAGAGCTTTCGTTTTCCTATTTTTACACTTAATTTGATTATGAATTGTGTCACTGCTTCTTCTTTATCTATTCTTTGGAATGTGAGTCGTCTGAATGGCTTTACTCCTAGCCGAGGTCTTAGACAAGGAGACCCTATGTCACCCTATCTTTTTGTGTTGTGTATGGAGCGATTGGCATGCTTTATTAGTCATCAGGTTGATTTGGGCTTGTGGGAGCCGGTTGCTATTTCTAGAGGGGGACCAAGAATATCCCACTTAATGTTTGCGGATGACTTGCTTCTATTCTGTAAAGCTACAAAGAGACAAGTGCAAAATGTGATGTTGGTTTTAGAAACTTTTTGCAAAGCATCTGGGATGAAGATTAATGTAGAGAAGTCTAAAGCGTTTTGCTCCAAGAATGTCTCTGCAACAAGGAAAGAGGTTTTCACTGGGGTATCCTCTATCAGATTTGTCCAGGACTTAGGCAAGTATCTTGGAGTTACCCTTAGCCATTATAGGGTGACTCGTTCAGCTTTCAATGGTGTCCTGGATAAGATTCGGAGTAGGCTAGCAAGTTGGAAAGGGAGTTTACTCAATCGAGCTGATAGACTCTGCTTGGTTAATTCTGTTGCCGCCGCTATTTCCACGTACCAGATGCAGGTCTCTATTTTTTCCAAAGGAATCATTAGTAAATTGGAGTCTATGATGAGAAATTTTCTTTGGAAAGGACAAGTTGATGGAAGAGGATTGAATCTTGTTAGTTGGAAGGTATTGGTTACTCCAAAAAAATATGGAGGTTTGGGGATTAGAGATCCTTATTGTGTAAATATTGCTCTTCTTGAAAAGCTAGTTTGAACTTTTTTCCAGCAGCCAAACAAGCTATGGGTCCAATTGTTGGATGCCAAGTACCGATCATCTCTATATGACTGTTTTAGTTATCCTAAGAACAAGGACTCTCCCATTTGGAGGTGTCTTTGCAAGGCTTGGGAAGTGTTGAAGGATGGGTTTGCTTGGTGTATTGGAGATTTGAACCAGATTTTTGGTTTTCTAATTGGAGGAGAGAATGACAGTTATCTAATGAGATGGATTATGTTCACATTTCTGATTCAAATCTCTGGATACAGGATATTTGGTCGGTTGGTAGGTGGCATTTGGATACTCTTTATTCTCTTTTATCTCAAAATTTGAAAGGTAATATTCTCTCTTACAATCCAGATGAACAAGTAGGTCCGGAAGTGGGTTGGTATTGGAGTGGGTCTGCTGCCAAAGTCTATAACTCACGCAATGGTTACTTGTGGTTGTGTAAGCAGCTGTTTGGTTGGGAGGAGCAGGAGAATTGGCTTTGGCTTTGGCGTCAACTTGTTCCGAAAAAGCATAAGTTTTTGGCTTGGTTGTGTCTTAAGGAGGCTCTTCCTACTGCAAATTTTCGCTTTAGAAGAGGGATGTCGTCATCGGATAGGTGTCCAAGATGTCTTTCTAGCCAGGAATCGGTTTTACATTGTATTCGGGATTGTCCAAAAGCTCAGCTTGTCTGGCATAGGTTGGATATTTCTTGTCATCCTTTGGATTTGAAGAACTGGTTCTTGTATCATAGCAGAGAGCATCCGTTCAAGTTCTTTTCGGGACTTTGGTGGATATGGCGAGCAAGGAATAATGACATATTTAATTCCCATGAAAGTTGGCCTCCGGAAAAAGTAATTTGTCTGGCATTAACTTTAGAAAAGGAGCTTAGGAATATTTTTGAATTATAACGTATGTCCCTTCCCTCTACTCTAAATGGTTTTTGGAATCCCCCATCCATTGGTACTTTTAAGATTAATTGTGATGCTAGTTATTTTGGTTCGGGTGATAGTGTTGGTTTTGCTTGTGTTATTAGAGATTGTAATGGGAGCTGACAAAGGGGGTGTTTGGGAATGATTGAGAGTAATAGTATTCTTCAAGGAGAATTGTTATTTGTGAGACGGATTGTGTGGAAGCATTTAATTTTGTTACTCAAGATGGTTTTGGATTTATTGATCCATTGGTGTTCAAAATAAGAGATATCATGCATTGGAATTGGCGTGTTGACTTTCGTTTGATTATGAGAGATGCAAACACGGTGGCAGATACTATGACAAAGATGGCGATGAAGTTACAACTTTCGCATGTGGAGCTTCTTTCACCTTGTGAGAAGTTTAAGAATAGTCTTAAACGAGACTGCCCCTCTATTTAAGCAGTTCTTTATTTTGTTTGTTTTATTTTTCTTTGTTTAATTTATTTCAGTTACAAAAAAAAACTCTAAAACATAATGAGTGTTTATTGGTTAACGTTTTGCTTTAAATGTCCAAGGCCAATCGATGAATGATTTTTTCACCAGGAAAAGCTATAATAAAGAGTAAAAATTATTTTTTCTAATAAAAAATATCATGTAGAATATACATTTTTTCATAAATATAATAAAAGTTTTCATTCTTCCTCCAACTCTATTTTTTATCAAAAAAAAAAAATTTCTTCGTGACTAAAGTGTTTCCTTTTATTTCTTTGGACTTTAAAATCTAAAAGAAAATGCATACTAATATTCCAAATTAATTTTCTAAAAATTTGTAGTTGGATAATTTAATTCTTAAAAATCTTAATCACCAAATTATTTTGTAATTATTTATTTTGTTAGATATGTCAATTCTTCTGTCAAATTTTGGTAAAAGATTAAACAAATTAGTTGTTATCGTTATTTAATAAAGATATAATTGTATCTAAATTTTTTTAAAACTTTTTATCCATTTATATAAATGAACAATCTCATGTGAAAATTGATCTATATGTAATGTACAAACTTTTTTATGAAAATTCAAATTAGCACCAGAAATAGGATTGAATTTTATGTTTTAGTTATTTTAAGTCAACATTCTTAGTCAACTGATATCAAAAGTTTTAAGTCAATATTCTTAGTCAACTGATATCAAAATATTACATGATTAATAAAAATTATGATTTTTAATTAATATTTAATTAATACAAATATTTTCATATTAAATTTTAAATTTTAAATTATAATAACATAAAAATAAATATTATTATAAAATAATAAGAAAAGTATGAGGAGTCAATAGAATACTTATATAATGTGTACAATGGAAGTTTATAGAGTATTAGAGATATAATTATTAATGTTACATTTTTTCATTAGCGGAAGCTTTTGGGATGAGTGGTATCATGAGTGAATCCCAAAATTTGTTTAATTTTTTGGGAAGATGTTTATTATCCCTGGTACTTGGATGATTATTCTAAATAGTATAAATAGTAAATGAGATGTTCATTTTATAACTCAATAACCTATTGTACACATTATACAAATAGTCCATTGTCTCCCTACCGAAATCCTATAAAATATTGTCTAATATTGATAGAAAAAAAAAAGTTGATTTAACATTTTTTGTTAAAAGAATAACATGTACAGCACTAAATATATATGTATGGCCATTATTGATATGGTGATTAATATCCAGACATTATTTCCAACGACTTACTTGCAGAGTAGGTGACAGATTAAAGAAGACAAATTAAATTTTACCACATAAAAGAAAGAAAGAAAGAAAGAGGGAATCAAACTTGTGTGTGTTGTTCTATATGACTATGAACATGGAGGAGCCCCTACTGGCACCTAGAGAGAAAGAACTAGAGAGAAAAAGGAGAAGAGGAGTAACATGGAAAAGCTTAATCCAAGAACTGAAGAGTATTTGCATCATAGCAGGTCCTATGGTAGCTGTTACAGCCTTCCAGTATCTTCTACAGATTGTATCTATCATGATGGTTGGTCACCTTGGTGAGCTTTATCTCTCTGCCACCGCCTTAGCTTTCTCCCTTTCTACTGTCACTGGTTTCAGCCTTCTTGTAAGTTCTAACCTCCTCCACCATGCATTCTTCTTCCTTTTTCACCAAATCCAATTGTTTTCATATTGAAAAGAAGATAGAGTTGCCATTATGAATCTGAAACTTGTTCAATCTTCATTCTTCAATGCACATAAACTATAGGGTCATATCAATAAAGCATTAGTCTTTGTGAGGTCATGTTACATGGAATTATTATGACTTCAGTGAGGTCCATTTTGTACATGTCACTCTATATAAGAATACCAAATATGATTTGTAGTATGAATAAAGCATTGAATCTCTGGAATTAGTTGATTGATCTGTTTAACAACTATGAACTATCCCTTACATATGAACAGTTAGGGATGGCTAGTGGTCTGGAAACTACTTGTGGACAGGCTTATGGAGCTCAGCAATACCAAAGAATTGGAAAGCAAACATACACTGCCATCTTCTGTCTAATATTGGTGTCTGTTCCTCTGTGTTTCATTTGGATCAACATTGAACAGATACTAGTGTTCCTTGGTCAGGACCCTATGATTGCTCATGAAGCAGCAAAGTTCATGCTTTGGCTTGTTCCAGCACTTTTGGCATACTCAATTCTGCAGCCATTAGTTCGATACTTCCAAATGCAAAGCTTGCTTCTTCCTATGCTAATAACCTCTTGTGTAGTCTTTTGTGTCCACATACTTCTTTGTTGGGCATTGGTGTTCAAGACTCAACTCAAGAATGTTGGTGGTGCTTTATCATTTAGCATCTCAATCTGGTTGAATGTCATCATTCTTGGATTATACATGAGATACTCTTCAGCATGTGCCAAAACACGGGCTCCACTCTCCATGGACATATTCCAAGGAACTCGCGAGTTCTTTCGATTTGCAGTCCCTTCTGCAGTAATGATTTGGTGATATATATATATACACATCTCTCTTCAACTATAAATAGTTTCTTTTTTTCCAAGAGATTTCTGTAATAATTCAGTGTGTTCATGTAGTCTTGAATGGTGGTCATTTGAGCTGATAATCTTGCTATCTGGGCTGTTACCAAATCCACAACTTGAAACTTCAGTACTATCAGTTTGGTATGTTAGTTACTCTTGTTTGATCTTTTTGTTGTGATTGCACTAATATTCTGTGACTTTCTTTCTGTGCAGTCTTAATACCATTTCAACTGTGTATTGTATCCCTTTTGGAATTGGTGCTGCAGCAAGGTTCAGATCATAATTCACAAAAGCATTCATTCTACAAAATCCAAATGCATGTGTCAATGGAATCATGATTATTAATTCCGTGTGTATGGTGATGATGACAGCACAAGGATTTCAAATGAACTAGGAGCTGGGAATCCAGAGGCTGCCCGGATTGTGGTGATGGCAGCAATGTGTCTTGCAATGATGGAGACAAGTGTAGTAAGTGCAACTCTCTTCAGCTGCCGCCACATCTTTGGATATGTTTTCAGCAGTGAGAAGGAAGTTGTTGATTATGTAACTGTCATGGCTCCTTTGGTCTGTCTCTCAGTCATATTTGACAGCATGCAAGGTTTTCTTTCAGGTGATTTAATTAATAAATTATACTCTGCTGTCTCTTAAAAGAATATATGTATGAGACAAGGTTTACTTGAAGTTGATAGCTGAGAGCCGTTAGATAATTTAATTGATTTGACTAAATTTTCATATAACAGCTCTCAATTATCAACTTCACGTGAAGTCGACTATACATGAGTTTTTACCATGAGACATGATTCCTCATGATTTGTGTTTGGTCAATAGGGGTTGCTAGAGGTTGTGGATGGCAGCACTTAGGTGTTTATGTGAATCTTGGAGCATTCTACCTCTGTGGGATTCCGGCTGCTGCCACATTGGCATTTTGGGTGAAACTGAGAGGAATAGGACTTTGGGTTGGTATACAAACTGGATCTTTTCTTCAAGTTTCTCTACTTGCTATCATAACAAGTTGCATCAATTGGGAACAACAAGTATGTCCTCTACCCTCTTTCATTTATCTGTCTTGATAATGCATCAGTTGCATCATTTGATTTCCGGTGAAAATTCAGATGCAGATGACTTCACGTGAAGTTGATAGCTGAGAGTTATTAGATAAAAATTTAGTCAAATCAGTCAAATTATTTAACGACTCTGAGTTATTAACTTCATGTGAAGTCGACTGCACCTAAGTTTCTATCTTAATTCCCTTATAAAATTGTGTGGTCTTGATAATGCAGGCAATCAAAGCAAGAACGAGAATATTTGAGGGTCAATTTTCAGCAGACACTACATTGGTATGAGAAGCTGGTCATTTGTTGAATTTTGATGATGATTCATGAGTGTTAAGCCTTAAGAACATTTGACCAAGGAACGTGTGTTCATTTGAGAGGGTTAATTGAGCATGCAACCTGACACAATGACACGTCATATTATGGACGCCACGTGTCATCAAACAATCCCAAGGCCTTGTAACCGTTACCCCTCCGGAACTTGAAATCATATACAATAATATGCAGCTCTTCTTCAAATATATATAGTTGTTTAAAATCACAAATTACAAAACTATCCATAAACCTTGTCTCTATCAAACATATATAATCACGACTAAATAATAAAATTTTATAAATCTTGGTTTTAACTTTTAAACCATAATTTATAAATAAAATGAAAAAATTGTCCCAAATATGATTTAAGTGTTTTTGTAAATTTGAATGAATCTAACTCCGAAACGAAACATAAAGACAGACCAGTCACGAAGTCATGGGAAAATGATTTGATTTGACAAAGAATATATAAGTTTTTGTAAAATATTAAAATATAAAATATATATTAAAAATAAGTTTTTGTAAAAGAAATTAACAACAGAGAAGTAAGGAGAAACAACTGGCAGCCGTTAGCTGAAATATTATAACTATTAACTAGGACTAGTAAAATAAAATAAATATCTATGACTACGGCTAATAAATACGAATATCCAATATATAATATACAGTTATTAAAAGTAGGGTAAGAATCTGCAGAGGGAGTTGCAAGTAATTAATTGCACATTAGTATATATATATTGTCTTGCGGCAGAGTCACGGTAGCTCAAAGTCATAGATTACTCTATAATTAAATCTGTATAATCTCTCCGTATTCATCTAAAAATCGCAGATTCGAATTTCATTTTTAAGTTTGAAAAAAAAAAACTGCATATCATATATATATATATATATATATATATATATATATATATATATATATATATATATATATATAGTATGATGTATGAAGTTGATAGAAAGGCAGAAGAAAGAAGTGGGAAATTAAAGTGAGAGAGAGTAACATCATATATGATATCATAATGGAAGAGAGTCTTCTAGCGGCAAAGGAAAGATCATCATCATGGACATGGAAGAAAGGTTACAAAGAAGAAATGAAGAGGATATGTGAGATAGCAGGGCCCATGGTGGTAGTGATAGCTTCTCAGTATCTGTTGCAGGTGGTTTCAACCATGATGGTTGGTCACCTTGGCGAGCTTGCTCTCTCAAGCTCTTCTTTGGCCATATCCCTCTCTGGTGTCACCGGTTTCAGCCTCCTTGTAAGCTTCTACTTTTCTTTTCTTTAATGAATCAATATCTTGGTATGATAGTTTAATCTAACATCTCATGTAACTACATTCATTTGTTCTGATTTAACATCTAATGTCTTCTTCATATGAGTAGTCCTTTTAAGAGAAAAGGGAAAAATTCTGCAAATTTATTTATTTTATTACACTATTGTTTTGTTATTATTAGGCGGGGCCTTTAGTGTTTGAACTCTTCTAACTGTTTTTGGTTGATTCTCATTCATTGTGGACATTAATCCACGCAATTCCCATATTGGTAATATGCAATTTTTGGACGTAAGAGACATGAATATATGATAGTTCTTCAGAATATCTTTTTAAATTCTATATAAGAAAAGTAAAATCCACTTGCCAGATATATCTTAGTAGTAAGAATAAATTACCAAAATTTTGAATTCGAGAATGGGAACAGATGGGGATGGCGAGTGGACTGGAAACTATATGTGGACAGGCTTATGGAGCAGAACAATACCAAAGAATTGGAATGCAAACATACACTGCCATCTTTTCTCTCATATTGGTGTGTGTTCCCCTCTCTATTCTTTGGATCAACATTGAACAGATACTAGTCTTCCTAGGCCAGGACCCTCTCATTGCTCATGAAGCAGCCAAGTTCATCATATGGCTTATTCCAGCACCTTTTGCATACGCAATTCTGCAGCCGTTAGTTCGATATTTCCAAATCCAAAGCTTGCTTCTTCCCATGCTTGTAAGTTCTTGTGTCACTCTATTCCTCCATATACCTCTTTGTTGGCTCTTGGTGTTCAAGGCTGGACTCAATAGTGCTGGTGGAGCATTAGCAGTTAGCATTTCAATCTGGTGCAATGTCATTTTTCTTGGATTATTCATGAGATACTCTCCATCATGTGCAAAAACACGCGCTCCGATTTCTCTGGAGATGTTCCGAGGAATTGGGGAGTTTTTTCGCTTTGCTGTCCCTTCTGCAGTAATGATTTGGTAATATATATGATCTCTTCTTGTTCAACCTGTTATCAATTATTCAACTCAAACTGCTTACATTTGTTTATGTCTGTGAATGTAGCCTTGAATGGTGGTCATATGAGTTGCTTATCTTGCTGTCTGGGCTGTTACCAAACCCACAACTTGAGACTTCAGTTTTATCTGTTTGGTATGTTAGTTAAACCTTTTTTCTTTGTTCTTTTATCTTTGCCACAAATAGTTTATATTCATGAGTGTTTACTAGTTTCACAACTTAAAAATTGTGATTTTAATTCATTATTTTTTTCATTTTTCTGCAGTCTTAATACAATTTCAACTCTCTATACCATCCCTTTTGGAATTGGTGCTGCAGCAAGGTCTACATCTTAAACATATTCACTCTGCATATTTCAAATGGCAATGACATACTAATTGATCATACTTGTTTCTTCTCAAATGAATGTAGCACAAGAGTTTCAAATGAATTAGGAGCAGGGAAACCACTAGCTGCTCGTGTAGCCGTGCTGGCTGGAATGTCTCTTGCAGTAATTGAGACGAGTATAGTAAGCGCAACCCTCTTTTCGTGTCGCCACATTTATGGTTATGTTTTCAGCAACGAGGAGGAAGTTGTTGATTATGTCACTGTCATGGCTCCTCTGGTTTGTGTATCTGTTATACTAGATAGCCTACAAGGTGTTCTGACAGGTAAATTTTTTACCTTCATGTCTATCCTTAAGTAAAGTTTTTACTTTTTGCACAAGACATTGATTTTGTCCGACTTACTTTCGAATAGGGATTGCTAGAGGTTGTGGATGGCAGCACTTAGGAGTTTTTGTAAACCTAGGAGCTTTCTACCTCTGTGGGATTCCGGCTGCGGCTGCGTTGGCATTTTGGGTGAATCTGAAAGGAAAAGGACTTTGGATTGGAATACAAGTTGGTGCATTTGTTCAAACTGTTCTACTTGCTACCATTACAAGCTGCATAAATTGGGAACAACAGGTATGTTATGTAGCTTTGGAATCTAATAAGTACATTGATTTATCTTGGTGGTTGTTACTATTTAGATTTTGGTTAATACAGCTTAATGCCTTTGTTAAAAGGTGATACTTCCATTAAGACATTATCTGAATGGTTTACAATACCATCTTCACATGAAGACGTTTTCATAGAAGTAGCCACCTCTAATTCTACTTTATGCAATTTGATTCAATTGTATGGTCTGAAACTCTTAAATATGATGCAGGCAATCAAGGCAAGGAAGAGAATATTTGATGGTCAATTTTCAGAAGATAATATACTGATATGAGAAGCTAGTTATTGATGAAATGAAGATCAATTATAAATCTTCATTAGTGAGTGACTTGGAGATATTCCCTTCACTGGAATTTCAAAAATGTTTTCATGATAAAAGAGTTGTATATGTATACACTATATTAGTTCATCACACCTCATGCATTTTTATGTAACCATGTTGAAGTGATCACCCAAATTATGGAAATGAATGGAGTCATACAAGACAAGGGCATGTGAGTGTGTGGTTTAGCTCAGATCCTATGTACTTAGATGCCACAGAATCTCTCATAAAAACCAGAAGATATCAAGATAAACAATATTAATGTTGTATTAGATAAAATAAAATAAATAAGCCAAGTTGATTGAAAATCACAAGTCCACAACTCATCAAATGATACTAAAGTATATATTTTATAATAATAAATCATAAGATGTATCTGTAATTTTTTTTAATATACATAGATAACGGTTTAAGAAATTTGATTACTAAGAAATTTGTATATTACATGTGCCTAGTTCTCAATCTCCGAGATACATATCTTAGATAGGTAGTTGAGTTAGCCGATTTGAATTCTTCATAGCAACTACCAATCACAGAAGTTATGTTTATTAATTTTTTTCATTTTCATGGACACCTGTGATCTATTATTTTCAAATAAACAATAATTAAGTTATTTACCAATAGCACGTGACAAAAAAATAGTGTTATTTAAATGAAACAGTGATCAAGTGAAGCACTAACACCTTGATACATGCTATAGTGGAAGTCAATTAAATCTATGACTAGTGGTCCTCCAACCTTAAATTTCAGTAAAAGTCAATTTCATTACTTCTCTGGAGTATCCTCCAAGTTTAGCCTATATTAAAAAATTTCCTATAAAAGCAGCCAAAGCCTGTGTGTTTTAGGTATATCAGATATCAGTTTCAAGAACCTTCTTTTAAGACATGGAAGAGGGTCTCTTGTTGAAGCCAAAAGGAGAAGAAAAGGGTTCTTTAGGAACCATAACATGGAGTGTGTTGGCAAAAGAGATTAAGGGTGTTGGTTACTTAGCACTGCCTATGATAACTGTCAACTTATCAACCTATTTTCTTCAGATAATTTCAATTATGATGGTTGGTCATTTGGGAAAGCTTGCTCTCTCTAGCACAGCTATTGCTACCTCTCTTTGTGCTGTCTCTGGCTTCAGTGTTATTGTAACTATTCTTTCTCTTATCTCATACCATAGTCTTCAAGTTTTTGTTTTAGAATTAACTGTGTTTTTTGTTTTATCAAACAGTTTGGAATGTCATGTGCATTGGAAACTCTAGGTGGCCAAGCCTATGGAGCAAAGCAATATAGAAGATTTGGTGTTCAAATCTACACTTCTATTGTAGCTTTGAGTCTAGCTTGTGTTCCTCTCTCTCTTTTATGGATCTGCTTGGGGAAAATAATGGTTTTGTGTGGCCAAGACCCTTTGATTTCACAAGAAGCTGGAAAATTTGCTGTGTGCCTTATTCCTGCTCTATTTGCTTATGCTTCACTTCACACCCTCATTCGCTACTTTTTGATGCAGAGTTTGATCTTTCCTCTTGTTATGAGTTCTTGTGTCACTTTTTTCTTTCACATAGCTTTTTGTTGGATACTTGTTTTTCAGTTCCAACTAGGTAACTTAGGAGCAGCATTTTCTCTTGGCATTTCATATTGGTTGAATGTGATTTTGCTTGGACTATATATGAAATTCTCTGCTCAATGTGAAAAGACTCGTGCTCCAATCTCCATGGACCTATTCCATGGACTTGGAGAGTTCTTGTGCTATGCCGTTCCATCTGCTGGAATGATTTGGTTAGTTTCTTCCTCTAGAATCTGATCTTATTATATACACACATGCGTCTTTGCGCACGCTTATCAACCTTGATTTGTTTTTATTGTGTTTGATGATCAATGCAGCCTTGAATGGTGGTCGTTTGAGCTTCTCACTTTGCTTTCTGGGCTTCTACCAAATCCAGAGCTTGAAGCTTCGGTTCTGTCCATATGGTAAGTAGGACTTGATCATTGAGACATGAGAGATGTTTTTATGTTCTACAATCTCAATTGATATTGTTACTCATACTTCAATATTCATATTCATATCCATTCCATACTAGTTGTGCTAATGTGGTTTAAATGTTGAAATTTTTGTGGCTAGTTACTCAATCACCACAACAATCTATACAATGCCAGAAGCAATTGGTTCAGCAGCAAGGTTTTACTTTTATCATTATGTACATATTGTTTTAGGTTGAGGACTCTGGTGTAAAAGGGGGTGTGTCTTCTATACATGTAGAAATGTTGTGGCATTGTGAGATGATGACAGATGTTCATAGAAAAATAGATTCTGCGCTGTTATAAGTCATGTGCAGGACATGTTCACGTGATGAATGCTGAACACGTCCTGCACATGACCTGCAACAGCGCAGAATCTATTTTTCTATGAACATATGTCATCATCTCACAATACCACAACATTTCTACATGTATAGAAACCACACCCCCTTCTACATCAGAGTCCTCGCCATATATTAGTTATACATTTTCTTTCTTTTATCATTGATTTTTGTTGTCTTTTCTGGGTGATTCTTTTAGCACTAGAGTTTCAAATGCATTGGGAGCTGGAAGTCCAGGAGAAGCACGAGTGGCAGTCGTAGCTGCCATGACTCTTGCAGGCTCACAGGCTCTTTTGGTGAGCTCAATCATTTTTGGGTGCCGAAATATTATAGGTTATGTTTTTAGCTATGAACAGGATGTGTTGGATTATGTCACGGATATGGCTCCCTTAATATGTGTCTCTATTATATTAGACACTTTACATGGTACTCTTTCAGGTCGGCACTTTTCTTTTTCTTCTTGGTATTATTATTCAATGCACAATTCATGTCTTTTTATGAAATATAACACTTGATCATATTAATATATAGGTATTGCTAGAGGATGTGGTTGGCAGCAATTAGGAACATATGTGAACCTTGGAGCTTATTATATTTTAGGAATTCCACTTACTGCTATATTAGGTTTTTGGGTACAGTTGAGAGGCAAAGGCTTGTGGATTGGAATAATGAGTGGTGCCTTCTGCCAAACAATTCTACTTTCTCTCATTACAAGTTGTACAAATTGGGAAAAACAGGTTTGTCCTCCATCTTCTAGTTCTTAGGATGCCTTTAGTTTATTAGCTTCTTTTCTATTATTTAGAATGTTTTATTGGGTAGTTTTATGATAGATACCATAATTCTATGTCTGAAAGGTCTAGAGTTCCATTTTTGATGAATTCTAAAGTAAAAAAAATAGTATAAGACAAAAAAATAAAAGAAAAGAAAGCTTATGCAAAAATCAAGCAAATCCAAAAAAAGTTCTTACTTGAAAAAAATGTGAAAGATATAATTATTTATATTATATTCTTCTTTTAGTTGTTGGGATGAGTAATTTTATAAGAGAAATGAATGAGTATTTTTTAAAATAAAATAGTATAGGTCACTCATATTATTGACAAGTCATTCAAAAACTGATGTTTGATTCTATTAATTGTTGATAAAAATATTTTTAAGTTATTATTTCATATTATATATATTTTTTGTTTGCATTGATATAGTCCAACACATAATTTTAATTTTTTTTATTAAATAATGTTTTTTGGTTTTAAGAAATATGATATCAAAGCAAACAAATTTGATTATATTTATAGAGTTGCATCTAAAGTCATAATAAAATCTTTGATGGTCTTATATTACAGGCATTAAAGGCAAGAGAAAGAGTATTTGAAGGAAGATTTTTTGTGGAACATGCATTAGTGTGAAAGATTAAATTGGAGCAAATAGAATAAATTCTTTGAAGCTATATCATTGTCTATTTAGTACTTAATCAATATTAAATGTTTCAGTTTATATTTACTATGAAAATGTGTTAGCGTAATTATCATGTATGTATCCAAAGTAGTTATTATTATTATTATTATTATTATTATTATTATTATTATTATTATTAGAAGAACAAGAAGTATAAGGAGCCAATGGAGTATCTGTACAATGTGTATAATTGAGTTTAGGAATGTTCGATTCAGTAGGATACCAGATGTTTATTATCCCTAGTATCCTGATGGTTATTCTGAATAGTATGGGTGGATTGTATTTAAGAAATTAGTAGTATTTTATTTTAAATGTTCATTTTTTAATTCATATTAAACTAAATAAATAACTCATTATACACATTATACAAATACTCTATTGGCTTTCTAACCAGATTCTATTAGAGTAGTAGTTAAACTTTTAGTTTAATTATTGAGGTATTCTATTTTTAAACAACTGTTTCTTAGATGTACATCAAAATTAATTATTAATTAAAATATATATTAAAATATAAAATTTACATTAAAAATAAATTAAATTATATATTAAAATATAAAATATATATTAAAAATAAATTATATTATATATATATAAATATATTGTAACTAATTTTAATGTATAAATAATATTTTTAATTATCAAAATTAAAACGATTGAAACGGCTAAACAATTAAAAAAATATCAAAACAACTCAATTTTTTAACAAATTGATTTTGATAAATTGAAACCAGTTAGACTTATTAATTTAGTTGATAATTTAATTTAGGTTGAGTCTAATATATAATTAGATATCTCTATTAAAAATATAGAGATTAGTTCTATTTAAAATTTATATGTATATTAAAATTAACTATCAATATATAATATATATTGAAATATAAATATATATTAAAAATAAATTAAATTATATATATTTAATATTTATATATAAATATATTAATAATTGATTTTAGTGTAAAAATAGTATTTTTTTAAAACTTATTACCCTAATTTCAAAATTTGAGACAAAATAATTGAGACTAAAAAAAACTCAATATTTTAATAATTTCTTATTACGCATTGATTAATTGCAAAACGGGTAAGCGTTTGCATTCACAAGTTCACAACGGCGCCGTCATTTCCGTCCGGTGCAGTGAAGCCAGCGGCTGCGGCCTCAGAAGAAGAAGAGCGGTAGATTAAAGATGCCGGTGAGAGCGGAGAAGGAGCATCTGAACGTAGTGCTTGGTTCACACCTCGCCAATATCCATGAAACCCTACAGGTGCCGTTCTCTCTCTCCTTCCCTCCCCTTTTCTCTTCGCTTCCGCATGAATGCATGATCCTCACCCTTCCCTCATGCGGTTGATAGGTTTTGGATCAAACGGCTTCTTCTGCTTTGGACAGAGTCAGCTGGGATGACGTCATCAAAATGGGTGATGAAGTTCAAAAACAAGCTACCACAGGTTCACTCTTGACTCTTCTATTGGCCTTTCCCAATTTTATGCCTTTTGAGTTGATTATTCTGAAAGTTCATTCCTTTTTTTGGGTTTCCCTGTTTTAGTTTCGTGATCTTCTACAAAGATTTTAGGCAATAAATAAAATGCATGATTTTCAATAAAATCTATATCTTTTTTTCTTTAAATTATTTCTAGGTTAGGCTAGATGCCAATGCAGATAAATTTGATTACCTTTCAAAATAACCTGGGGTGGTTATCTGTTTCATTCTTTGCAAGTGAGATTGCAATAGTAAATCATTGGTAAGCTTTTCAAAGTTTATGTAACAGCATATGTTTATCTTTTCTGTTGCAGTTGGGATGCTGTGGACTGGAGAAAAACCAGGGGCAAAAGCAATTGAGGAGAATATGACAACATACTTCAACACGCTTCAAGGTTTTCTGTTGCTCTCCCATGCCAGTACTGTTGGTGCAGGGCCTACACTGTCTTCCAGTGTTCATGCATCTGTGAAGCAGGTTGTTGATTCCAGCTTCAGGTTGATGAAGGACACTGTCTCTTCATATGGTGAGCCTTCTCACCTTCTCCCTTATACACACCCAACATAGTTCATAGAAAAGAATGACAAATAGATAATTTGTGATGTTACAACAAACCCCATATCCAAGACATCAAATTATCTTCAATTACTTTGAGAAATTTGGCGAATAATTGTCTATGTAACATAACGATATCATCTGAGATGTTGACATTACTGTAACAAATTCTGGGAAGCTCAACATACCTCTTGATGTATCATAATACTTGTGTTTTGCTGCTGTCTGGTCTCTTGACTACACAGGATAAACACAGCTATCCAAAATAATATTCCAATTTGGTATACTAAAAGTGAATTAAGATTGATTTTGGCATTGGATAAGTTATATAGTTAAGGATACTCTCTCATGAAATGCTACTTTAGTACCTGACAGCTGTTAAGGTGACAAACAATATCATTGTCAACAAGGACAAAGTATGTGGTGGAATGAACTGTCTATTTAGCTTTATGCTATTGTGTCTTTAACTATTATGCATTAAGCTCTACTGCAAATAATTTTATATTGACATTATCATTCATCATCATCATCATCATCATTATCATCATCATCATCAATGGCGTGTATTAATTTAGTTTTTCTATATATATGTCAGATTATCTTGTTTCAACTCACTCCCACTTACCTTGAATTATTTCTCAAATCTTTCGGTGCAAAGCTGAAAACCTTACTTTATCTTGTAATGAACACTTAACAGGATCTCATTCTAAAGACCAGAAACTATCAGTTCCTCAATTGGTTGGTGCCGTGTGGGAAGCATGTGACGCCCTTAAAAAGACTCCGGCAACAAATATTACAGCAATTGGGCGCGCAATGACGCAGGTAGCAGTTTCAGTGAAGGACGTTCTTCGCGAGATGAAAGAACTAAAGCCAGACTCATCTGCTGTTTCAGACAACACAGCAGTAGGTGAGAGTTGTGCAGAAGCAACAGAGGATGAACCGCATGATGATAATTTGAGCGAAGGTGATCTGGGGAATGATTTGTCACCCGAAGAGATGAAAGTGGCTGAGAAAGCAATTGTGGTTGTATCTGATACGCTTTCAGTCATAAAAGAACTTATTCGCTCCATCACAGGGTTGCTTAAACTGGAGAAACCAAATGACAGTGGCAGTTTTGTGGATTCATTGGAGAAATTGTTGAAGCAGTGTCAAGAACTTGGTCGGCAGATTGATGACATTGGAGCTTGCCTCTATCCGCCACAAGAGATATCTGCTATAAAGGCAGCCACGAATGAAATCAGCTGCATCATTGAGGTTTTGCAAGCAGAGTTAGGAGGGCTTAAAGGTTCATCAGATGCATTTGTGGAGGTATGCAATGCTTTGAAGAGTTCATTGACACAGCTTGCCTCCGAAATAAGTAGTTCTAGTACTGCTGATATAGAAGCCAAAATCGAAAATATTACATTAAGCAATTAGTAGAGCTGATGTGTGTCCCGCTGCTTTTTCTTTTTTAGAGGTCTTTTTGGGGAGGGTGGGGAACATATTTATGTGCCACAATTTGATTATAAATGACACTTTTGTGAGGTATATATATACTTCTGTTGCTTGTCAACACCAGGTTTGAGCTTTAGACGATTATGGAATGCTATCATTGATAATATTTCTTCTGAATTATTAGGAAAAGAATTAGAGCTGGGGTTCAAAAATCAGATTTGTGATTTAATCTCAAGCAATAGGAATTATTCAGTTGTGTTTTTATCTTCAAATTGATACAATCAGAAGGTTGAAATTAAATATCTAACAGTAGCGGCGATGAAAATGTTGCTGTATTATGTTAAACGGAGGCCTCAGTACTTGAGGCATGTTACATGACACAATTGATCTTGAAAATAGTCGGATATTTTGAACCATTTTAAAGATGTGAGATTGAGAATTGGAGACTAAAAAACAAGCCAACAGAACCATTAACATTCAAAGGCGTAGGATAATATAAAAAAGGATGATTGATTAACACGTTAGGATTATATTTTAGGAAAGGATGGGTTTATAGAATTATGACACGTACAATTCTATCCATATAAATCCCTCTATTATAAATGTTAAATTAAAACTAGACAGAGAGATTCAAAGTTCACTAGTCTTTAATAATTACATAGTGCTATATCACTTAGTGTATCAAAATTATATATCTTTAAATTGTTACTAATGTAATCGGTATTTTCCAAATTAAACTGTTAATCATGTGCCATATATAATGTTGGGTAAAAGTCAATTCATATATAAATCGTCAAAACTTGATGTAATTTTGGGACAAATAGTTACATATCCATATCGGACAAAAATTTAAATAAAACATAAATATAGGAAGGGTAATGCTATGGTACAAATTAAAAATATACACTAGATTGCTTCGTGAATGTACACTAACATTTGTTCAGGCAGACAAAAAATATTCTTGCACATACTAAGATATGTGGGACAAAGATCACCGTCCTGTAAGCTTGACAGCCCATGCACCACCTAGGTAAAGACCCAACAAAGGTGCAGCTAGAAGAACTTGAGTGAGTGGATCAGTGGAGGGTGTAACAACAGCAGCGGCCACCACTGCTCCAACCACAACATATCTCCAAACTGATAGCATCTGGTCTCCAGACACCAACCCAAGTTGTCCCAATAGGAATTGTATAACAGGTACCTGCAATATGGCTTCAGTTAGTTTCCACTAAAGTTTGGGAGGGGGAGAAAGGAGATTGCATTTAAACAACTCTATTCAGCTATAATTACACGGTAAGGAATACTAGAGAGCCATCAGAATTTATTGTTTTTGGCCATTAATTAACCATCAATGTTTAAAAGTATGGGCTAAAATATGTTGTTGAATTATTACACTAAAGGAATTGAGTTGATAGCTAAAAATGATGGTAAAAAAAATAAATTCTAATCCCCCTCTAGCATTTCTCTTACACAACACTTCTTGACTCCTTGTTTCTTGAACTATAATCTATGAAAAAATTACTATCGAAATGAATGATAAGATAAAGACTACAAATTCGGTGTAGACAATCCCTATCTTATTATTAGCATTCTTCAAGTTAATAGCATGGCTGTCTTTCAAATTCCTATTAGAAGCATACATCAACCATGTTTTGTATAACCCCAAAATGGCCTGAAGCAGACATATTTATATGTAATGATTTCTCTTTCCTATTATGATGTACATTTTCTTTTTGTTGGAGGGGACACACAATATAGCAATCGACTCAATTCCCTAATATGGGTGTCACTCAGCAAGGAGGTGCTATTCCAATCACCATAAATGCATAAAGAAATTATGTAGAAAATATAGGGGCCTAGGGGAAGAAATACCTGGAAAGATAAGCCTGTGCTGAACATAAGGACGAGGACAAACTCAAAGTATTGATCAATAGACCATAACGACTCAACAGCACCTTCAGCATAATTAACAAAGAAGTTTAAGGCTGCAGGTGTTAGAACTAAATAGGAGAAAGTTATTCCGGCATAGAAAAGAACTGACGAGCCCAATACAATTGGCCCTAGAAACTTTCTTTCAGCTTTTGTGAGACCTGGAAGTACAAAGGCTATAATCTCATACAGTATTACAGGACTTCCCAAGAGGAGGCCACAGTATCCAGACACCTGTAAGACAAAATTGCCAAAAATCAACTCAAGGAAGGTTGTTGGTTCTTTTATAATTTCTTTTTACATGACAGATTTTGATGTCAAATAGATGGGCGTGAAGATTGGGGAAGTTCATGCACAACAAAACATGAAATGCACGTATTTCTCACCGCATTGTAGTTAAGTGGGTAGGAAACAGATTTAAGCCAGATAATGACAGTCAGTTATCCAAAAATCATGTTTCTTGTTCTTATAAACTACTATATATTTGGGTATTCAGTATGGTTTCATATGAATTCAAGTTCAAGCTGAGTCTTAGTGACACAAACAATAAGTCAAAGAACAAGCATAAATTATAATAATGGCATAAGCTTTATTTGAGAACTAGTTATAATGGCCATATGAAAAATTGAGATTGCCTTGCACATTTGTGGTAATGCATGAGCTTGCTGTACAGCAATAGTTTGATTTTGCATAAAATGATATCAGACGAAGATATTATCCCCGAAGATATTATCCCCAAAGATTAAGGAATCTAACCTTTAAAGTTGTAAAGAAAAATTCTCCAGGACCTAGCTGAAGAAATCTTACACCCTGTGTCTTCACAGGAGATTCTAGAAGCACTATCAGATCTTTCGAAAATGCAAAGCATCCGAGAATGCTTCCTCCAACAGCTAGAACTGATACAAAGATTCTCTGTCGCAGCTCTTCAAGATGATCAAATATGCTCATTTCTTTATCATCGGGAAGAAGCTCTTTACTAGGATAAAGGAAATCATAGATAGCACTTCCTTCGCCATCTTGCTTAAAATTATCTGGAGCATCTCCATTTGTACCAGGAAGCAGATCCGTATTTTCTAGCATACAACAGTGACAAAATCTTAACCATATATTCAACGTTGCAGAAAATTATGAGCATTATCATTGCTCAACATTTCAAAGAAAAAAGGACAATAAGTAAGCAAAATTTTACCATGTCAGAGTTCAATGATTTGTGGACTTCAATGGATAAAATGAACAAACTTAAAGAGCAACAACCATAGCATAAATATAAGAAGCTCAATGATAAGTAAAAGACACCTATAAATCCAATTAAAACATTGGTAATACTACAAATTGATATATGATCAGAGCTCAAAGCCTATAAGAGAAACAATCACTACAAAGCAAAGACAAAAAGACTCGACAATCAATTTAGGTGTAGTTACCGGTGGGTCTTTCTTCAGTGGCAGAGCCGACAGCAGTTGAAGTAGTATTGGCGAGGTCTTGCTGCTGGAGTCTGGAGTCGTCATCGACGGCGAAGCAAGGAAACCTACCTAACCTCCCCTGCTTCCTCCGAGAGAGAGGGAAGCTCAAGCTGATAGTTTTAGAAAAGTTGGAAACCCGCACAGAGGAGGATGAGGAAGACGACGAGGAAGAAGACGATGTGAGGTGGAATCGTGAACGGAGGTCGACGTGGGAAGCGATGTTCATCGGAACGGTTCCCATGGCTTCGGCGTATCGAACGGTTGGTTCCTGTTCCACAAGATTGATATTTTTTCACTTCCACTTACTCAAACGTCACGTTTTTTCTTTAGTTCGTTTTTTTTTTTTTCTGGTTGCTTCTTTGGTTCGTTATTTCTTACGTTAATATTGGGCTTGGGCCTTATTGTTGGGCCAATAACATTGGGCCTGTTCTACAAATATATAGCTTCCCGCTCCCGCAACAGTAGAGGAGAACATATTTTTCCCGCCAAATAATCATCGATCGGGAATGGAGATGAAGAGGGAGAATCACAAAGGGAAGGCGTTGAATCTGCTTCGAAGCAGAGTCTGTGACCCCAAATTCGCGTTCAAGGCACTCTATAATTCTCCAGAGAGCAACTATAGCAAGCTTAAATTCATGATTTCTAGTTCCGTTACTGAGGCTTGCAACAATTCCATTCTCCTTCTCGGTCCTCGCGGCTCCGGCAAGATTTCCGTTTGTTTTCTCTCTAAATAACTACTCTCTTCTTACTCTTTGCTTAACGGTTTCTTCAATTTCGTCGTAACTGTATCCTCTATGTTAGGTGTTGGAGCTTGTCATTCGGGATTTGCTGGATGAGTATCCCGACTCAATTTCAGTGGTATTATTTGCTTTCTCTTTCTCTCTTTCTTTTTCTTCTCGTTTTCTATTTTTGAGTTATTCGTTTCCTTGATTGTTACAGATCAGGTTAAGTGGACTTCTACATGGCGATGACATTTCAGCATTCAAGGTTTGCAATTCTCAAATAATCTGGCTACACTTATTGAACCAGCTCAAACGTAGGATAATCATCAATCCTGAGCTAGCTTAGAGTTTTTTTTTTTCAATTTTATTTTGTGAACTTTCACGATATCATTTTCAAATGTCTGTTATGAACTTGTGAATTTACAATTGAGTTGGGATCAGTAGGTTTATGAGGCACTGCTTCCTGTTATAATGTTCCATTTGTTGTCATAATTTATGATTAATCAGGAAATAGCTAGGCAGTTATGTATGGAGCATCAGTTACTATTCTCAAAATCGGTAATAAGACTTAAACTTCGCAAGATTTGTCCTATGCTTTTACAACTAGGCTATATGTTAATTATTTTGAGTTTCACTTTTTGCAGGCATCGTTTGATGACAACTCCCAATTTATGGTAGCAATGCTAAAGTGAGTAAACTTTTCTCTTGGTAAAAATTTGAAGAAATAATATTACATGCTGAAGCTTGTATAAATCGTTGTTTTCTAGGGAATGTGGATTGGCACATAAAACAGTCATTTTTGTTTTGGATGAGTTTGACCTCTTTGCTCAGGTAAGGCTATATCTGCTTTCCTACATACATTATTTATCGAAGCTTGTAGCGCAGACTTTGGGTTACAATTTTAGTTATGATCAATTGACTACTTTCTAGGTTTAGCTTTTGGTTACATTTGCCATAACTCTATCCTGATTCTCTGCAGGGCAAACAGCGGTTACTTTATAGCCTCTTGGATGCAATGCAATCAGTAACATCACAGGCTGTTGTAGTTGGCATTAGCTGTCGGCTGGTGTGTGCTTAATAATTATCTCTCCGTTACTTATGAAATTTCAAGTAGTTATCACTTACAAATTCATCACGTCTGAATTTCTATACCTGGTTGATTAAGAAAACTAAAAGGCTTTGTTTAAAATGTTGTCAATTTGTGATTTTAAAATTATTATTATTATTGTATTGGGAATTTTGCAATATTTTGAGAGAATAAAATCCTCTTCATAAAGTTCTCATATAGATCATCATAAAACAAACCAAGATGATCCACCTTGCAGGATGCTGATCAGCTGTTGGAGAAAAGAGTACGATCTCGATTTTCACATAGAAAGCTGTTGTTTATGCCGCCTTCAATGGAAGACTCACAGAGGTAGGTAAACTGTAATTTCCTTTGGATTGGCTCCTGCTTGATATGATGTCGAACAAACTGTTTTTTGACTTCTTGGTATGCAGCTTGCTGGTGCACATGCTTACGATACCAGTAGATTCAAGCTTTCCCCGTGATTATGCTATTGAATTTAATAGAAAGGTCCAAGTATCCTTTTTTTGCTGCTGCTATCATTTTCAATCTGTTCAGTGTATGTTTCTGTCAGTTAATTCATGTCTATAATAACGTTTCTTATGTTGAGAATACTTACTTTTGTGTTTTCTTCACATTTATGTACCTCGTAAAGAAATCCTTGACAAACTACAGAATATTGTAGAAGACAAAAGGTTCAAAGAAACCTTCAGTAACTATTTAAATTTTGACTCCTCTGTTAAGCATTTGCTAAAGTTCCTGTAAGTGACTTGTTTACTATTCTGTTAGCTCTTGTATGTCAAATAGACCATTGTCATAGACTTGTGAGTTAAATGATATTTCCAGATTCTGTGCTATCTCTCATATGGATTTGAAGACTGGGTTTCTGTCCCTTGAGAACTTCAAAACCGCATTTTCAAGTATTAATAGGCAACCAAAACTGGAATGTCTAAGAAGTACGCCATTTTTTCATATTTTTACTTTATGACTGTCGACACATTCAAATTCTGTTTTATAAAAATACTCTCTTTCTTTTTCTTTTTTTATGTATTGGTTTATTTCTTCTTGGTCCTGCAGATTCCTCCATTTTAGAACTTTACATTTTGGTTTGCATGAAGAGGTTGGAAGTGAAAGAGAAAAGCTTCTGCAACTTCAATTCTGTTATGAAAGGTAAACTTTTGAGGTGTTATTTCACTTTCCCATTTTTGGCGTCCCTTAACGTGTCTACCTTATGCTGCAGAGTATAAAAGTATACATGATTCCTTCCAGACTTCTGATTACTATGATCGAAATGTCTGCTTAAGGGTAGGTGTATAAAATTTTAATGATTTATCTATTTGAGCCAAACATCTAATATATATAATAAATATAACGCATGATGATATGGTTGTATTTCCTGTAGCTTATGTGATTTGTCCCCAACCTGAAGCCCATCTTTTAACACTTTTGTAGGCATTTGAGCACCTTATAAATCGGGAATTAATATGCTTCGCAGACAATAGAGGGCATAGTTTGTCCGTTGAATATCGTCCTGTAAAGCTTTTAATCTCATCTGCTGAACTGAATCAGGGACTAAGAGCATATCATTCATGCCCCGTAAGCCACAATCTTCATTCTATTTATGTGCCACATTGAGAAATGAGAATTGCATGGATTATCATTGACATCACTTGATTGCGTATAGGGTCATTATTATTTTCTGTTTCACTCTCTACGTACTTAGCTTGTTTCATTGTTACACGCCACATATGTGGAGGTAAGGTGATGGGAGCATAATTCATTGTATGTTTTGGCAGGCTATTCTTCAAAAGCTAATGGATCGTGAAGGCTAGAACACTCCAAGGGATACTTCTGTTGGTTGATTCGAGTTACAAATGTATGTGGTATGGGTGTCCAAATTGTGCTGCGAAATCAGTTAATTGATCAAAACAAACACATAGAAGGCTTTTATTTTTATTGTTTCTAATTTAGTTTGTACACACTAGTTACAAGTCACAAACGCAATAGATTATTGTTACTCTGATAGTACATACTTATTTTCCCGTTACTAATCATGCAATTTTAGTAAGTTGCTGCATAATTTCTCATTATGTTATCCTCCAGAGTGATTATGACAGTTAACATTTACTGCATGGTTACAGGTTAAGAAAACTTTATGAAGTATGAAAGTGACATAACAGGAGGGAAAAAAAGTTACTAATTAGAAAAAGATTGATAAAATACATAAGACAACTCATTTGATGACCACTGGAACAGGATGATAAAAGATAAACCACTAGTAACAAAGTAATAGAAGTTTTCATCCTGCTTTTTCTCAATGTTTATTAGGAGCGACAAGCACTAATATTTAACTTGAAACCATGACAACAGTTAAAGAACAAACAAAAGAATCTACATCTTCATGCTTTGTGAGGGTTCTTTATAACTCTTAGTGTATCTATAACGGTTAATCCGAATCAAATTCTAGTTGATTTGCAAATATACTCTAGTGACATTTTGACATTTTATAGACACAACAATGAATGCAGCCAAAGAACCTGAATAGATCGTAAAGAGATTATGAATTACGACAAACTAGTTTTAAACTTTTGCAATGTCTTAAGCTACCGTTATTTGTCTTAATGTTGGTCCCTTTTATCAAATTCTTGGTTTTGTTGTGCTGATAACTAACCTCCATCGATCACGTACTAGTATATTCCTTTTCTTGGCTTGTGCTGAAAAAGTTAAAGCAGATCAGTTAATCTTTGTTTATTCGTGTCGATGAAATACTAAATTATGCATTGATCAAAGTGAAAGAACTTTAGACTTTCTCTAATAGCTCTCATAATTTCCGACATTCCTTGCAAACTACAGAAAACATAGTAATTCCAAGAAGATTCGGATTCCTCCACGCTAAAGTTTTAAAGGATTCGTGTATTTTTTTTATTGGAAAAACTTCCACCACTAAAACTTTTTCTTCTCGAAGTTACTCGCACATAAGACTGGTAGCAATTACTAACAGGAAACCAAAGCAACAGTGTCTGTCACTCTGTCTCGGCAAATAAGGATATAGCATACTTTAATATTCACATTTCCATAATGTTTATCATAATTCAGTTATAACGAGATCATTTTATTTTCTTCTACCAACTTATAGATATTGTGGGATTTTTCTTGTGTTTACTACTTAACATCTTGGACAAAAATGTTAAGACTTAAGAGACAATATATATTTAGAAGAAAGACATCAAAACAAAAATTTAAAATTATCTATAAGCTTTTTAAAATAATTTCTTTATTTAAAAAATAAATCAACAAAATAACATTCCAAATCTGATTATTAAGCAATCACAAAATACATATGTACCAACAGATATCCATAGCTAAGGCAATTCTGAAAGCTTGTGACGACAAATTAGCAGAGCTAATGAATTACCTAAGGAAAAAATGTCAAAATCAAAATTTCAGAATCCTACAAAATTCTCAAACATAAACTAAAACGCCCATGTAAGTGTCCTCTTTAGTTGATTCGATCTTTCCTAGGTAGTTGCCTTTTCCACTTAGATAACTAAAAAGGGTAGTTGAGCAGCAAATACCAAAGGTCCTCTCCTTGTTATATGAGACCAAACATATCACAATGCTTATGTCTTCCAACTCCTATATAGTTTGTTCCGCCTAAAGTAACCTATAAAGACCATGTCTTTTTTAGAATCCCAGGGACCCTTTATTTTACTAACTAAAACTAGAAGAGAATTTCATTCAAACTTTAGACTTTATATGCATATAAAATTTGACTAAGTTTGTGATTTAGCATTTCAGGTCGGAAAAAAAAGGGACAAAAAATCCAAAAGAAAAACTCAAATCAAGAGGGAAAAAAAAAAAAAGAAGAGTAGGAAGAAACACAAGAATGAATATTACTACTATTACTACTATTGTCTCATATCCAGCATCTGCATATGTTGTGAGGTGTTGTTCCAAACATGAAAGGCATAGTAAGCAACAACCAAACAACATCATGATTAATGGGACTACTCTAAGGTCTTCGGCAGTTAAGGTTGTTGAGTCAGTTGTCGCCTCAACCACTCTTGATCACTCTGTTGTTACTGTTAATGGGAACAATAATGGACAGCGCCAGAATATCCCAACAAAGAAGCAGCTTGTTGATCCTCATAGGCAAGGTCTCATGGTTGAAGGTGGAGTTGGTTATAGACAAACTATTGTTATTAGATCCTATGAAGTTGGACCTGACAAAACTGCAACACTTGAGAGCATCCTCAACCTTCTTCAGGTAATTATTAATTGGAAAAAGATCCTCACTTTAGAGGAGCTTGATCCTTATTGAGTTTACTAGTCAATGTATTAAGTTCTACGATTCGAGTTTACATAATCTAATCTGCACAAGTATATGCGAACTCTCAAGTTTGATAACCTTGAGTACTATTCATTTTTTATATGTAGGAGACTGCATTAAACCATGTGTGGATGTCTGGACTTCTTGGTGATGGGTTTGGTGCAACGCATGGAATGATAAGGAATGATCTCATTTGGGTTGTCTCAAGAATGCAAGTTCTCATTGATTATTATCCAATTTGGTAAGCACAAGAAATTATATTTGCATCACTCTTTGGTACTTTACCAAATGTCACATTCCTGCAAACCTTTTAACTTCTTTTATTTCTTATGGATCACTTTTAATGTCAAAAGTGGAAGTATACATCTAAAGGTGGTGCATATAACTTTTGTAACCACATGAAGTAACTTGCATTTCTAGCAATAAATTTTATACAGGAAGAGAGAGATAAATAGTAAAAATTTTCAAACTTCAACTCTCCTTGGACAATTAGTACTTAACAAAATTTCTTAGTTTTTTATGGTTCTCCTAGAAGTTTTCTCCATATTCAAAAACTTTTGTCCTATTCCCCTTTTAACTTTTAGCAGCCGAAATTACGGATATGCAACTATATTATAACAAATCAACAACTTCATTAGAATATCCTGTTTCTAACATTGTTACTGCACATAATCTCAGAAAGGTTGCCGAAAGAATCAAAGAAAACTTAATAAGTTTATTCATACTAGTTTTGCAACCATGTCTTGGCATGACACAACCATAAGAACAAGTGATGAAATTCTTTAACTTGGTGGCAGGGGAGAGGTAGTTGAAATTGACACATGGGTTGGAGCATCCGGCAAGAATGGAATGCGGCGCGATTGGCTGATTAAAAGTCAGGCAACCGGCCACATTTTTGCTCGTGCAACGAGGTATGCATTTCAAGAACAAACACTTCTGAAAATATGGAATTTTCTTTTTGATGTTGTGATTGAGTTTAGCATTGTATCCACTCAGCACATGGGTGATGATGAACCGAAAAACGAGACGCCTCTCTAAGATGCCTGAAGAGGTGAGGGATGAACTTGTACCTTGGTTTATTGAGAAGCAAGCAATAGAGGAAGAAGCTCCTGAAAAGATTGTCAAATTGAACAAGCAAGCAAAATACATGAACTCTGACTTGAAGGTATAAATATTAAATATACATACAAGTTTATGGCATTTTTATGCATTAGCATTTTCTGCTACCTTGCCTAGGCACAAAAATCCTATAATTCAGTAATGAATTTCTTTTTTCCTATCTGTTTTGCAGCCCAAAAGAAGTGATTTGGACATGAACCAGCATGTTAATAATGTGAAGTATGTACGGTGGATGTTAGAGGTAACAAAATTTATAGACACATTTGTTCTATTTGGTAACTGTCTTAGGACACAATAAATGTTAAAGACAAAAACATTTGTTTTTAAAATAGTATTTATCTCATTTTTTAAACAAGTATATATCTCTTAATATCTTTAAACTTTAACCATGAAATACTTTCACAGACTATTCCAGACCATGTTCTAGAGAATCACCAATTATCAGGCATCACACTAGAATACAGAAGGGAATGTGGAAGTGCAGATATAGTTGAATCATTATGTGAACCTGAAGAAGATGAGATGGTTAGTAATTTAATGGAACAACACTACAACACAAGTTTACTCAATGGCTTGTCTTTGGCATCATCATCAGCAGCAGAGATTATAAATGGTGGTGGAGTCCTCACTTGCATTGATCAAATTCAAAGGCCAATAAGGTATACACACCTTCTACAAACCAAAGGAGAGAAACAAAATGATGAAATTGTCAGAGGCAGGACTTCATGGAAGAGGAAGCTCTCTACCATGCATCTTCCACCTAATACTATATGTGGCATGTAGTAGCCATTGGGAACTTACCATAAATTATAGTTTGGCATGCTTACCAAGAAAGCTTGGAAACTTTGTGAAAACTGTGAAGTAATTATATGCATTTTAATGACTTGTATTTTAAGGGTATTTATTAAGAAAAGTGAAAATATAAAAAAAAATTATTAGAAATATAAACTTTTAAATGTTTTTATTTGTTAATGAATACCCTTAAAATCCTTGTATGCTGAATTCTAGTGTTATTTGTACTTTGTAAGTGTAAATTGTTTATGTACATTATAGAGACACAGAGATTTTGACTCCATCCTACATTGCCATAAGCTGATGAGTCTTTCTCTTTTTATGATGTCCAACAATAATCTCCAGTTTTATATAAATCACATTATTGATTTAAGAATAGTTAATATGATTGTATTTTAGTTCTTATCAGCACACTCCCATACAACCATTAACTTCCTATTAACAGCATAATTAGCTCTAATACTTCAATTGTTATCGAAGCATATTCTTTGTTACGTTTTCGTTTGAGTTAAATTTTAAAGTTGTCTCTGATATTGGTATCATATACTAAAATCGTTCCTAATATTTCAATTACACTAAGTACATCTCTGAGATTGGCAAAAATGCACCATAACAATGTTATGACGTGGTTTGCTGACATGGACCGTTAATGATACATGTCACTTCATGATTTGGTTACGTATAATAATTTGATGACGGGTCGATCAATGACACATGACATGCTAACATTGACGGTTGTGCCACATGTCATAATACTATTTGGCCACATGTTTGTTTGTGCCACATATCGCAATATTATTCCTCCATGTATCATCTGTTATGTCATTATTGTAGATGTATCAAATTGATCTATCACTTTACACTAAGTGACTTATTTTAGTTGCTGAAATTTAATATCGTGCATCAAATTAGTCCATTTGCTAGTGTTTTTTTCTCATTTTTTTATAAATTCAAAATTTTAATAATATTGGAAGTAATAATATTTAAATTCATGTTTTAATCTTAGTTTCAACTTTTACTCGTGACCCACTTGATTATTAGAGCAATATATTACAATTGGAAAGGCTGAAAATATTCACGAAATGCGATTACATCCGGATGTTAAAAATGTCACACTAAATCAAATGCACACAAATGGCTCCATTCAAAATTTCATTCAAATGAGTGATTACAAGTTTAAGAATAATGATTCATTCCAAGGAACAGAGATTGGCCAATTCACTAAATATGGTGGAAACCTATTCATAAGCCTCATAAGCACTATATTCATTCCTCTATCATATCAAATGAACCCTAATATTTGCTGCCCCAAGAAACTATGACCTACTAACCTAGGAGAATAATCACTTAGACATTTACAATTATGAGGTAGATAAATAGTATTTACACCATTTATGGAAATGGATACCCATAAAAATCAAGAAGGAATCAAAGAATAGTGCACAAGCAAAAAATACCAGGAAAAAAATAAGAAGAAAAACTCTATCGCCTCTTCTTCCCTAGAATTAGGTGGGGATGCCAAGACCACAATAGTAGAAATGTAACAATGGCCACGCCTACAGATGACCAGAATATTACCAGCCATATCGGCATCGGTTTTGGGTACAAACCTGGCAAAACACAACGAAGGCATAGACGAAATCAACAATCGAAATATCGTATACAAGACATAAACACATAAAATATGCAGATAATTGACCTACCATGTCCAAACTTGATACAAATCAAAAGCTCAACAATGCAAATAGCAAGAGAGAGCCAACAATATGCTCCAACCTTTTTGACTGGCTTCCTAAAAGATTCGGAATGACGAATAAAGCCGACAAAGTAAAATGTTAGAAACAATAGATGTTAACGTTGGTTGAGATTCAACATGCATAAACTACGCAAACAGAAAAATGTAATTACATTGGGCCGGTAGAACAAGAGAGATGGAGAATGAACCTGTCTTGAAGGTATGTATTGTACTCACGAATTGTTGGAATTGCAAGCAGCCACCATAAAATCAACCTATATATAACTACAGAATTTCGAGGAGGTATCCAGAGACAAAACTTCAAAAAGAATGTGTTGAGCTCTACTGTCAAAAATACAATACAAAGACTAAGCACTTGAATAAATCGCCAAGGACCAAGCAACGGATGCCACTCGTCTTTATCCCAGTGCGCTGGTGTGAACTGGCCCAATGTTCGTTTCACCTGATGCAAATTTCATGTTTAGACAAAAGAGAACAAAACAAATATCACATTCAGTCCCCTACCCAATTATAACAAATTCAAAGTGGACAAAAAATCCAAAATTCTGTCGAGAACTTCCATTGGTAGTCTTGTTTCTTTTTCTTTTCTTTTTAAAGTTGAAGTGATCATGCTAATATCACAAAATAAATATTGATTTTTGACACAGCAGGAAATTAAGAGTATTTGTCCAAATCACTTAGACATCAATCTACAGAAAGCAAAGATTCAAAAATAATGTGGTAACTAACAAGCAATCAAAATAAACACATACCTTTCCTATAATATTAGGCTGGCGGCTCAGACCAACCCACTTGTATGTTTTCCCATCAAAGTACCTCACAGTATGCATTCCAGCCCAAATACCTGTATGTTAATCCAAGTAATGCGTTACAATCGGATCTGAGAATTCAATGTCAGATTGCATTAACGAACAAAACTCTGCAAGAATAGTAAATCCTCCATTTGGTTCAATGAAGATATTAAAAGATATCCACCAAGGTTACTGTCTCAAGCTTCCAGCATTTGAGGGGCTGACCCTGTTTGTGAATCAAGAATGTGTTGAGAACATATTAAAGTACAATTCAATTACTATATGCAACGTTTCAGATGTGGTGATATAGCCACCATGATCGTTCATCAATTAACAAATCAAAAGCTGCAATTTTTGCAAAAATGGTTTAAAAGAACGGAATTCAGAGAACCCTTACCGAACCAATTGCAGATGAATATGTCAAGAATAATACTATCCCACCAGCACTCGTTGAAATTTGGTAACATGTGACGAAAAGTAAGCTGATGACACAAACACAAAATAGTTTATAGTTTATAAACAATAAAAGATAATATAAAATAGATATGAAGAAAAAAAAAGTATTAAGGGCTTAATCCACAATGAAATGAAATTTCGAAGAATTCTTATTATCAATGGCTAACCTCCATCATCTCAAAACCGATCGATAACACCCAAAGAAGAGGCTGATTACGAATCAATATAGCCTTTCCCCACCAGCCAATAATATGAGCTAGAACAAACTCATCAAAAAGTGTTTCCTAGAAAATGGACCACAATGCATAAGATCCAAATTCAATTTGTAGAATGATATTGAGAATAAATGGGGAAAAAGAAGGACAGGAAAAAAGTAACCGTACATAAAGATTCTTAAACTTATTTGCAGGGTTCTCAGGTAGGTATATGCGGCAATCAGCCCCATAAGATCTTTCCGGAAGTTCTGCAAAAATCATATAAAATCATTACAAATTCTGAACATAAAGGTATCACAGGCTGGATCCACAACCAACAAACAGAGTTGATACAACAAGCTCAACCGAGAGTTAAAGGCTAGACAGAAGGGACCAGATTGAATTACCAATGCCAAGATCAGGATGAAGAAACTTCATAAACTGCCGAGCATTGTCACGCGTCTGTAAATAACAAATCAAGGCCGCACATGTTAGTCCAGCGCACATTGACTTCAGTTTAGAGAGATCAAAAAGTGGCAGGAATCATGTACATAAGACAGAAAGTTGGTGCAATCTAAAAGATGCAACTTTCAAAAAATAAAAATGCAAAGAAGCAACACAAAATAGCATTTTTAAATTTCTCATTAGTAGAAAAGCTAATTTTAAACTTGATATGCATGCATCATACATATTGACATTTTTCACCAAGAGCATTTCCAAAACAAAACATAACAGCAAACCTGAAAAAGCAAAAATGTGAGAGCAACCAGGTAAACAACAGCCATCCCATGCACCAAGCGCCAAATAGCAGGATGTGGCCTAATAAGAACCCTGAACAAAATAGGACAAAAAAACAAGTTTATACGGAAATACTCTCAAGGATTGATGAAACTACTAGTTTTGCTGAGCTAAGTGCTCATCTACCATCATTTCATATTCAACAGGAGCCAGTATAAATTCATAGTGTCACAGGCTGCAACTTAGTAGAAACATTTAGGTATGATTATTTTAAGGATTTGTAATGGACGAATTCTATTAAACTACATTACTAATTAGAACTTTCAGTAACTTCCTTTGCCATAAAATTAAAGAAAGTTATTCACACTGTGCTTTAGTTAAATGACCCCCAAACCATCAAATCTTGAATGAGACCTTGCCTATATCAGATTACTTGGGATATTAACTTACATTCCTAATGGTGATAAAAACTAATACGTAGACCAGTTGAATCATTTTCTGCATAATAAATATAAAATTCTCCCAAACATAATTTCTAATTCAATGGGAAAAAAATATTAAATGATAAATTCAGGAATTAAAGTCTCAAACACCCTCAAACCCAGAAGCTAAAAATTCAGATATTCAATCCCCAAACCCCAAGGTAAAGGCAAACAAATAATCATATCACGGAGGAAATCCACATGAAAGACCTCAAAACAATCTCTTAAGATCAAGACTTAAAACGCACTAAATACACCAGACTACTATATATAACATGATAAAGGAATTACCTTTGCAAAACTAATGTATACATCCAATCCATTAACAATATAAATACATGAAAAGAAAAAACACTACACAAAATAAGTTCACATTGATTACTCACGTCGAAGGAGCTTGAAGCAGGCAATAAGCAAGAAAAACAGCAATCATTGCCCATATACCCCTACAGAGAAAACAATTTTGTGATCATTTAGCATTGTACAAAGAAGTAAAAAATTTAACAAAGCAGCATGATCATCAAATGTCAAATACCAAACCTTTTAACGGAAGTGACAATATCACCAGATGCATCTCTTTCTGGATCAAGTGCCCCACTTGCCCAACTGACATATACAACCAATAATATTTCAGAAAAACAAGAACTTTTCCAAGTAATAAATACAGAACTTTACTCATTAGCAATAACATAAGCAGAAGAGTCCTCACATAAGAAAGCAAGCACCAACAAGTAACAATGTGATTGTCCGAGGCTTGTATGCCCAAGCTGTCCAAGGATCAAGCTCTTCATCAGCATCAAGCATATGGGAATTTCCATTTTCTTTAACATGATGATCTTGTTTCTTTACTCTTCTATGACCGTTGGATTCCATAATCAGTGTCCAGAGAAATTACTCTCTTAACTGGAATCTAAGTCAAAGAAGTAATAACATCTATAGATGCAAGATGCTTTGACAAATAGCCCGAGTTATCTAAATCTTTAAAGACCACACCTGAAATTTACACAAAAACAACAGATGAGTAACAATATCTTAAAAGCTGACCCTACATTTCAGTTTCTGTGATGGAAAAGAAATCTCAAATCTCAAACTTTAATATATGAGATAACACATGGAACACTAGCAAGACTTGCTAATGACAGGTAATTGGTGTTTAGTGAAGCATCACCAGCACTCGCTGACATGAGAAATACATATATACACACTTTGAAAATAACAACAGGTGCGTACAGATTTTAAACTAAATCCACATATATCATTATGCATTTATGCAGTAGTAAGTTCTATTATATACATGCATGATAAATACAAGCTCTAAGTGAAATAAACACGAGAACTCCATCTACTACTAGTACTACCTGAAGAGAGCCTAGAAAAGATATTTTTCACAAAATTATCTATAGCATCTATAATCTATAATAATATAAATTTTGTAAAAAAAGAAAAAAAATCATATTGAATCACAAAAAGAAGGAAAAAAAAAACAACTTAGGGTTCAAAATAAAAAAGAAACTAGAGACTGCAGACTGGAACATTTCTGAGCTGAAAACACATCAATTCAAACCCCATATTTGTAACCTGTAGTATGTGGAGACAATTTAATTTCAAACATCTATTGAGAAACCAATAACAAAGAAGAAAAAGAAGAAGCAAATAATAGAACTCCACAATATTGTGCATGTCTGAATATTATTCCTAAAAATGAAAAGAATTTAAAAGAAAATTGAAAAAACAGCAGAGCAGTACTACCCAATAGAGACGACAGCCACATGCATATCAGAAAGAAGCACACTGATTAGTATCAAATTCCATTCAAAGATAACCATCTAAACCAGGAACTTTGGCAAACAGTTAAACCAAAAATATATTAAAAAAAAACCTCCTAATTAATAGAAACGTTTCTTTCACCGCATTTAATTAAGACCAGAGGAAATATTTAAAATTTTCAATCCATGCCATCTGTCGATGACAGTTATGGCACCATCATGGATCTAAATCTGGCATCTGTGGTCAGTAACAAAAGAAACCCCATTGCAACAGTGCATAATTCAACACTGTTCAGTTCAGGTGCATGTAAACAAAATAGATACCGATTTGGACCCTGAATCAAAGCTGAATGGTTAAGTAAGGTGAACCCAAAAATACAAAAAATAGAACTTTGCAAACAAAATTTTGATAAATTCGGACGAAGCAGAAATGGAAAAGGAAATTAAGAAAAATAGGAATGACGTACACTGAATATGAGGAGCTAGTAGAGTAGATTCGAAAACCGAACAATCCAAAAAGAAAACGCATAACTTATTTGCATTCACAGCGTGTGTATTTATGAGAGAGAGAGAGAGAGAGAGAGTAGTGATGTTATTATTCTACAGTTATGATTTGCGACGAAAAAAAAAAAGTGACGACGCGCAATAACAGAGAGAAAAAGCGAGTTGGAAAAGCATGTGAAAATTGTATATATCGCGTTGTTTGTTTCAGAAGATGGAATACTTACGTATTTGGAGAGAGAGAGAGAGTGTGTGTGTGTGACGGTGAGATGAGGCAGACAAAGGACCCCCTGGCCGTACGATTTGAGAAAGGAGAAGATCGCAGCCGTCGGATGAATTAGAGAGAGAAGGAGAGGAAGTTTGAGTTTGAATTTATAAGCAATGAATGAATCGAAATCAGAGAGAAGGAGGAATGAAGAAATGATGGAAATTAGAGTATTTATAGATTTGATTGAAGGAAAGGGGTGTAGAGAGAGTGTGGTGTGGTGGTTGGTGTTGTGGTTTGGGGTCGCAGGAAGCAGGAGGGTCTGCAACAGCGGCGAAAAGTGGAGAGAGAGAGAGAAAGAATGAAGAGAGAGAAAGGAAGTACGACGGTCAAAGATAGATTTGAAGATGTTTTAGATACGCACGATGGTCTCTCATCAATCATCCATGACCATCACCACCATCATCATATCAACCTTCTCTATTTTTTTTTTTTAAATTAGCAGTGATATTTGAATTCGCAACTTCTTTTAGATAAATACGGGAAGAGTATGTTATTTAAATTGTCAAAAATATTATTCATATATTAAAATCAGTCACTAAAATTAAAATTAATTACTTATAATTTAATTTATTTTTATTATATATTTATATTTTAATATATATTTTATACTAATTCACTAATTTTAATTATTTATTTTAATATATATATAACATAATGATCGAACTATAACTCATTAGCCTTAATTTTTTTTTGTTACGAAGTCAATTTTTTTAAAAAAATAATAAGATAATAAAATAATATATAAATAAAGATCAAGTAAAAATTTATGTATAATTATTTTTATATAAAATTAATAATTAAAATTTATTAAATTATTATTTAACTAAATATATTTTATTATTTAACTATTTTTAGTTATCGACTTCAAATGAAAATAATTGAATGTGAGTTTTTATTTAAAGATTAATTAAAAGATAAACTTTTAACTATTTTTGTCATTGATGCAATTGTTTTTTGAAGCCAAAATAGTAAAAGAAATTTTAAAATATTTAAAAGGAAAAATATAAACAAGATATTATTAAAGTGATAAATAGTTTTATATTTGACAACTCACTTGTATATTTAATTCAAATAATGTTAGAATATTTGAATTTTTTTTTTATACGTGTATACAAAGAAACGAAATTTAATTTTTATATTATTTTATTTAATTTTCAAAAAAATAGTCAACTATTCACAAAAATAACTGCAAAATCTATTTAACATAACATTATCGAATTATAAAGAAAGAGACATTATATTTCTAATCATACTTGTAAATGTCTGTAACAAAATCTGATATTTATGTTTTTTTTAATATATATAATATTTGATTGTTTTTGTCATTTAAAAAAAATAAAGTATTTTTGTCAATTTAATCTTTTAGAGATATTTTTATTAACGTTTAAATCTTATGAGATTTCTTTTTGATGATTTAATATTTTAAGAAAATATTAACTTATTATTAGTAAAAAAATAATTGATTCTCATTTTCTTTTTTGAAGTTTACTAGTAAACTAACTATTTTATTGATTTAATTTATTAAGGTTAACTTTAATTAACGTGTGAAATATAAATTATTGTGATAAATTTATAAATTTTAATGTTAATGATCGTAGTTTCAAGCATTTTTAGTGTTAATAAATCAATGAATTTATGCTTTTATTATTTATAAACAAAAATAAATAAATGGCCGTTCAATAAAATTATAGGACATGTTTTTAAATTTAATAAGTATTTGTAAAAATATAATTCACCTATTTATAGGATACATTTTAAACTTTTAACCATTCAGAGCGATCGCGGCATGAATATGAAATATGAATGTGTTACTTTGGTTGACAATAATGCCCCTGTGTCTAGTCTTTAATTCATTATTATTCCACCATATGATATAAATTTAATGTTGAACGAACTAAGGTTTATTCTGATTCCACGCATTTATGCCGTGGGACACTCTAGTAAATAGCAACCTCCTCCTTCTCAAGGAATATTTTATAGAACCTTGTTTATTTTAGTTTCTCAAATTTTATAATTATTAATAAGTTAATAAAAATATTATTAATTTGTTTACTATTACATCCTTTTTCAATTAGTTGTTTCTCTCATTTTTGGATTTCTTAAAATTTGACATATTTTTCATTATTTGGTACAAATAAATTTTTTCCTCATCTGTATATATATTTGTCATTTATTTTTTTATCTTTTTATTTTATATATGAAAATTAATAATGGCCTAGATTTTTTCAGAGTACAAAAAATTATGCCATAAAAAATAAAGAATGCCTCATTTTACTCACTGTTCGTGTATTAAAATATTTTGGGCATTATCACCCTTTGCATTTACCATCTAAAAAGAATCATAAATAAAAAATTACTTAACAATACAAAAATAATCTCATTTTATAATATATCTTATAAAAAATTATTGAATGTAAAATAACAAGACAAGCATACACGGATTATTACAAAGTTTAATAACTAGATTTTGAGGGTTTTCTTCCCTCCCCTTCGAAGCATTCATTGATTTATTGGAGTTAAGCTCCACTTTAATCTATGATATTGACAATTTTTCAATTGTTATTATTTAGTTTTTTATATTAAAAAATATATTAATATAATTTTTTGTGTATTTTTTTTGTCATTGAAATTCAATACCATTAGTAAGATAATTCAAATTTTGTCACGTTAAACATATTAAAACAACATCGTATGCGTTTTGTTGTTAAAAAATATATTAAATGACGTCGTTTTGAGAATTTGAACAATACTAAAATATTACATCTCTCCTTTAACTTTTAGTATTATTCAAACCTTGAAATAACATTATTTAATGTACTCTTTTAGCGTTAAAATATGTACAATATTATTTTAATATATATCCAATTTGTAAGACTTAACTATGTCACTAATAGTATTAAAAATGATTATATTAATGCACCTTTTTAAATTTAAAAGACCAAATTATAAAAATTTAAAAATTAAAAATTAAATCAGTATAATTCACTAATTTTATAAATCTAAGTGGGGTTTAACTCTAATTTATTGTGATTATGAAAATTCATATTATACATTCCATTTTTCCAAAGCAATTTGAGTAATGACAAAGGAATTATAGTACAATCAGATAAAAATTTAGAAGTAATTTGAGGGTTGAGCTGACGTTATTTGTTTCTTAACATTATCCGATGTGAGTTGGAAAATATCCTTGTCCATTGAGGTTTTATATAAGAATATTCCATTTTTAATTTTTATGAGAATATAATCAAACAACAATAATACATTGTGGGGTAAGGTCCAATTGCATGCCACAATGGCATTCGTACAACACCGGAACAAAAATTTATTTTAAGTCAATTGACAATAACTACTAATTCCATTTGCATCTTAATTTCTTTCTACCTGTCCACCTCAACAAACCCTTTATGAATTTATACAACTATTAATTAAAAAAAAGTATTATTTTGCATAATTATATTTGTATTTCATAAACATCTCATTTAACTTTGACCATTGATGTGTGAGGTCATTTGATTAAAACAAATTCTATAAATTTAATAAGATAGCCAGTATATATCGAAAGTTACCTATTTTTTTCTACTAGATTAATAACTCTTATAATTACTAGCTAGTTAGGATCTCCAACTTTATTTTGTTTTAATTTTTTTATCCTTAGCTCATTAACACGTTCTCTTTAACAGAATACATTCTAGCTAGAAAAAAAAAAGAAATTTTTTTGTAGTATTGGATCACCAATAATGCTATTAAAAACTTCTATATTATTAAAAAAAATGTACTTAAGTAATTAGTGAATATTATCTCAATACTTTAATTATGGAAGGTTCCGGGTAAATTATTAAATTATCCCGAATATTCTAGTGCTAAGTAAAAAGCTTAAATGATAAAAACAAAAAAGGTCCTTCATTTCCAAATTTGGCATGCTCCTCTTTTTCAATGTCTTATGTTTTCTTTTGTTAAAATTCGCCATTAACAGAGAATCCTAGAAAAATAGTATTTTAAAATTTTACTATATATATTTTTATTCTGTAATAACATTTTTTTATTCTCTACAAATATAAAAATATTATTTTTCGAAAATACTATCATATAGTTCACAGTTCTTTTTATTTATTTATTTATTTTTGAAGCACAAGTGAAAAATTAAAAGAGAAAAAAATAATTACGGATTACGGAACATAAAAATGCTTGAACAAGAGAGCTTTCTTTAATTGTTTTTTTCTAATCAATGGGTTGTTGATGCATAACAGATTCGAATATTCGAAATTTATTTAAGCATAAACAAAGTATTTTAGTGTGGGTGAAATCAATGTCCTTATTAAATTGGTATAAGACCAATTTAGTTAAAATTTATTTGAAATATAATTAAATTATTCATATTCTTCTTTTTAGTATTTTAAATTTTTTTAAAAAGTAATTTAATTTTATAATATAATATAAAATTTTTATAACAGAAAAATTATATAACTATTAATATATTTTATTCTATTTGGAAACATAATTTGATGACAAAATTAGACTCATATAATTAACACTGTAAACCATAATCAAATTTGATACGCTAACGTATGCATGCCCAAAGAGATTAATCTTCTCATCATATAATACTTACAAGGACGTAACCTTGGAAAAGAAATAAAAATAAAAATAACGATGTTATTATATATATGTTGGACAAATCCAAACATAAGTACATGAAGCACATTTGCCTTTGTTTAATTTGTAGATGACAGTAAAAGGAGAGTGGGTGGACATTGATGTGTATAAATTTGGAATTAAAATACTCGTACTCCTTAGCTTCAATTAAAGGACATAAGAAAATCTGTTGTTTAATTAAAAATGTACCATAAACTATGATGCACTTATATTAATACGGATATAGGATATAACATGACACGAAATATATAGGTATATAAATTTTAAATTTTATAATATATATATATATATAATATAAAATATTTTTTAGATAAATTATAATAATATTTTAATATTTTATTGATATTAAAATATAAATTAATTTTGTAACTATTCTTAATTTTTTTAATTATATAAAATATTTAAAAAAATTAATAATTAATAATATATACTATTTTTAAATTTATTTTAAAATATATATTAAGAATAAAGTTAGACATATTAACATATGATAATATTTAAATATGTTTAAATTTGTTTATAAATTAACAAATATTCGTATTTCATAGACTATAACTTTTTTTCAATATCGAATAAAGAGTGTTTGTGAATCGAAAATATTATTTATCCAACAATAATTCAGCCTTTAAATATTCTATCTTTAAATTTAATTATTCTATTATATTAATTTTTTAATCAATTCATTAATTATGTTTCTTATTTTAAAAGAATCACTATCAATTTTATCATTATTATAACTATTTCAGTAAGGAGAACTTCAAAAAACCAAAAAAAGTAGCATTTTGTATTTTAAAATAATTTAAATAATTAACCTGCATCATTTATCAATTTTTTCAACTCTGTTCGCATGTAAACTTGAAACTAACGAAATTATAAAAGAGTAAATTAAAGAAAAAGTAAACAAAATAAAGTAATTAAACAAAACCTCATAGTTTCCGGTGCAAATAAATAATTACTACAGATCAAGGTTAAAGATGTTGATAGAGGAGCCACGGAAAAGACCGTAGAAGATGTCGGCGACTAAGATTAAGTTGGAGGCAACGACGTCTAAGCTGCAATGAGGGAAGACGACAACGATTCTGATATCAAAAAGGGTAAGTTTCCTAAAAAAAAGTAAATTATTCTTTATCTTTATTTTATTCCAATAAATTTAGTTTAATTATATATATATTGAAATGTAACTTTATTTTTAAATGTATTTATAATTTATTTTGTTGTATATAATTATATTATTTTAGATGTATTATAAATATTCAATGTAATATTTTAAATATATTTATGATACATCTAAAATAACAAATAATAAAATTAATTTATCAACTAAATAGTATTATATTCTCTTCTGTATCTAATTATATTTTAGTTCTATAAACTTGTGTTTGAATATTATTTTTTTCTTTTTTCTTGCGTGATTTTTTTTGTGGTATTTTTTTATTATTTTACATATATTAATAACACATTCAAAATAATAAAATAACACATAAAATATTTTTAATACATATCTAAAATTTATTTAAATTTATATTTATATTTTTTAATATAAATAATTATTTAACACATCTAAAATAATACACAAAATAATTTTAGTACACATTCAAAAATCTTTCAAATCCATGTTTGTATTTTTTTTAATATAAATAATTTTATAACACATCTAAAATTACAAAATTGCATATCAAATAATTTTTTAATATATCCAAAACTTATTTAAAAATAATTGTGTTAATTATTTTTGTGACTTAGAACCGAAAAAATTATATATACTAATCTTAAAATCGAAAATATTGAGTTTAATAGTATTATTTTAAGAGCAAATGACAATAATAAATCAATGGGAGTCAAATATTACAGGAATCAGCCAAATCAAAAATTACTTCATGAATCTATTAATGCACGTTTATACGTAGTTCGAACCAGCTAAATTCGAACTCTATCTTTACGTAATTCGAATTCGTTTGGTTCGAATTATACACAAACACACGCACACACTAATTCGAATCAACCTGATTCGAATTACACACATAGTAATTGAATCAGGGTGATTCGAACTACACCCACGCACGCGTTTCCAAGTAATTCGAATTTGACTGATTCGAATTATTCATGATATAATTCGAATTATGCTGTTAAAAAATTAATAATTTATTAAAAAAATTAATAATTTAAAAATTAAAAAATATATATTTTATTTCATACATTAAAAAAAGCTAACAAAATATTTAATTACGAGACTTCTTTAAAATATTAATGAGCTATTAATTTGAATTCCATACAATACTCTTTTGTCCATTTTTAATAGCTCATGAATATTTTTTAATAAATTTTTTTAATAAATTTATTTAAATTATACTACAAAAAATATTTTATCCTATGTAAAATAATTTAAAAAAATGACTTAAAAATGTTAGGAGTACTATAAAAATTTGTAATGTTTTAATGACTTAGGACATTAAAGAAATATTCTACATAGTCAATAATAATTTAGAAATTTAAAAAAATATATTTTTATCATGTATTTACCTAAATCACTAGAATATTACAAATTTTTATAGTACTCATAACATCTTTTAAGCCTTTTTTTAAATTATTTTGTATAGAATAAAATATATTTTTTAATTATTTTGTATGGAATAAAATATTTTCTTTCATTTCTAAATTATTATTGACTATGTAGAGTATTTTATTTAAAATTTGAGTACATGCATGTATTTACCTAAGTCATTAAAACATTACAAATTTTTATAGTACTCCTAGCATTTTAAGTCATTTTTTTTAAATTATTTTGCATAGGATAAAATATTTTTTGTAGTATAATTTAAATAAATTAATTAAAAAATTTATTAAAAAATATTAATGAGCTATTAAAAATGAACAAAAGAGTATTGTATGAAATTCGAATTGATAGCTCATTAATATTTTAAAAAAGTCTCGTAATTAAATATTTTGTTAGCTTTTTTTAATGTATGAAATAAAATATATATTTTTTAATTTTTAAATTATTATTTGTTTAACAGCATAATTCAAATTATACCATGAATAATTCGAATCAGTCAAATTCGAATTACTTGAAAACGTGTGCGTAGGTGTAGTTCGAATCACCCTGATTTGAATTACTATTTAATTCGAATCAGGTTGATTCGAATTAGTGTGTACGTGTGTTTGTGTATAATTCTTCGAATTATGTAGAAATAGAATTCGAATTTAGCTGGTTTGAACTACATATAAACGTGCATTGGTGGATTCATAAAATAATCTTCGGTTTGGCTGATTCCTGTAATATTTGGCTCCCCTTGATTTATTATTGTCATTTGTCCTTATTTTAATTTTAATTTGGTTAGTGTTCAATTTTAGTTTGTTATTTTTGTTTTGTTAAATTTAAATTTAAATATTCTAATTTTAAAGAGATATAATTTTAAATTTTAAATTTTAAATTTTAAATATATGAAAAAAGATTTAAAACATAACATATAAAAATAATTATTATAATAGATAATAACTGAATAAAAAATAAGTTACGATGAATATCTAATTACACTGTTTTCGAGGGTAATTAACCACCTTTTACAAGGTTACAATAGAATTGACCTTTGATATTTTTTGCCAAAGAAGTGATGGAAAAGTGGATACATTAGTATTTTTCTTAAAGGAGAAAAAAGATAAGGTGGCGGTAGGAAGTAGTAGAAAAACCTATATACACCACACGTCCTAATCAACCATCAACTAATGATATCAGTACAGTTATCCTGTATGTACCTGAAAAAATGGCCTAATGTCAGTTATCTTTTTGTTAAATAAAAGTGCCTTCCTATGTCATTTTCTTTTTCTTTCTTATATGTGATTATATATGTTAATTATATTAATAATAAGAGATAAGCTAAGTGTGGTAATAAATAGGGTAATTTAAATAAATAAATGGTTCGAAATTTAAAATTTTACAGATGTTTTAAATTAATTTTTGTTATATGTCTGTCATAAATACTTTTATATAAAGCCGAATCACATAAATTTAATTTAGCATACTGAATAGTAAATTAAATCAATTTGATTTGATTTATTGTTGGAGAAGCGTGTAATATATAAATTAAAATAATATAATTTGATTTACCGCTATGTAATATAAAATAGTAAATCGAATCAGTTCTACTCAAATTACATATTGTACAAATATAATTGGTCATTTTATACTGTATAACTATTTGTTATTTCTGATTCTAAAAAATTTTAAGTTTTAACTCCTATACCACTTTGGAGAATTAGTTATTCTTTATAATAATTTTTTTTAACATCAAAAGTCCCCGTAATGATTCTTTAGATGTTAATGAGTCAAAAAATGATTTTTAACGAATTTTTATAAATCTTTTGTGGTTCCGTTTTGAATTTATAAGATTGTAAAAATGTAGATTTTTTTAAATTTGAACTAAAATACAAAATTTGAACTTCTATTCTTATTCATTTTATTTTTTTATATTTTATTTGAATCTAAATAAAGATATTTTTTATTGACATTTATGTTAATATAGAATAAATACAATTAACTTAAAAGTAAGAAATATCATAAAGTTGTATAAATAGTAAATATAATTAATTTGATTTACATATTACACCCTCCTCCAACAATAAATTAAATCAAATTGATTCAATTTACTATTCAACATACTAAATCGAATTCAATTAATTTAATTTGCATGTAAATAGTGTAAATTAAATTGATTCAATTTACATAAAAATATTTAAGCGTGTATGACAAAAATTGATTTGAAATATTTGTATAATTTTAAACTTTAAATTATTTTATTTATGTAAATTATTCAAATAAATAAATTTATTTAAGTGATAAAGGTCCTCCTATTTTACCCCAAAAAAAAAGTACACACAAAGAATTGCATAAGACACTTTTAAAATATTTTTATAAATAAAAAATTATTTTTTTCTAAATTTAAATCCAAAATCAGTAACTAAGATATTAAAGTATTTATCATTTTGATTAATAAAATATTTGTTAAAATTAAAAAAGGCTAGGGATGGATTATTAAAAAGAAAAAATAAATAACCCATCAAAATATTTTTAAAAACAAGTTTAGAGGCCAGCAATTTTATTAAATTTTAGTCAGTATGTAATCAGCAGAAAAAAGTGAGTTATTGGATGAAATTTTACACCAATTTTATACTATTAAATCTTCATTGATAACTATTTGATGATTACTAATCTCAAAAATTATTGACCCATAACATTACTTTTTTTAAAAAATAAAAAAAAAACACTCACAAGGGATAAATAATAATGTTTACTAATACATGCACTTGGGCACATACAACAACAACAATAAGAAGAAGAAGACGTGTATGGTGATGATGATTAAATTAAGAATAAATAATTCACAATAAAAACATGATTAGACGCGTGTAACATCGAGTGATATATAGAAAGATTTTGACTTTGTTGGATATGAGTTATGAGTTAAGGGTCTGGGGCAAGCTAAGTACGTAGGGATAGTAAGAGAAGGGTTAGTTCACGTGCACTCACACACAATGGCTGGTTCAGGCATGTGACACAGACATGCTTTTGGTGTTTGTGTGTGCCCGATTTTGCAGTTTCCCCCCTCATCATTCATGTACGATCCCTTTTTGTGGGCTCTCTTACTTTCTATTTTTCATCATGATCGTGACATCCATCCACCAATTAACACCACCTAATAATAATCATCTCCTTTCTTTATTTTAACAATTTCACTTGCTAAATTTACTTTTCATATTAGCTTTCCATTTTATGCTTATCACTTTGTTATTTAATCAATTTACAACGTGGGTGAAAATTCATGTGCAGTCGACTTCACGTGAAGTTAATAACTGAGAGCCGTTAAATTATTAGACTAATTTGACTAAATTTTCATCTAACAACTCTTAGATATTAAAATTACATAACCAACTTGGGTTGGTCGAGTGGTCAGCTCACTCGTCCGTTTAAGCAAGTGTCGGGGGTTCGAATCTCGTCTTGTGCATGCAGCAACCCATTGGCCAGCAGCAGACCCTTAAATGGAGTTTCGATCCGCGACAGATTAGTCATTGACCTGTCGGGCTGTGGGATACCGTGAACAATCAAAAAAGATATCAACTTCTCATGAAGTCAACTGCACCTGAGTTTTCATCTTATTTCTTATTAGGGTTGTAATTGATTTATTTTTATATATAATATATAATAAAATACAACTATATTAGGTATACAGTAAAATAATATTTTAATGACCAATTTTAGTATGTAAATAGTATTTTTGAATAAAATATGATTTCGCTCCCACTAAGTTTTTGGATACAAATAAGCAAAATAGATTTATTATTGATTTTGGTTCAGTGACTTGTAGTGACAGGGATTACTATGACAGTTTTATTACCGTAGCCTTTAGTGTGAATTTAAATAATTGCTCAATCACTTTAACAAAATTTTAGGGCATCTTCTTTTAACTCTCCATTGTTTCTCAACGAGGATATAATAACATCTAAATTGAAAACATGATCTATAATAATTTTGGAGTTTTGCTAGAATGGTTTTTACGACTCTCATGTAATTTTTTCTCTTATAATAACAGCAATTCCGACTTTGCTATTCAAGAAGTGGAACTTGAAGCATAATCACGCGTTTAGGGAATGAAATGGTACCCAAAACTCTTATTTAATTGTTTATGATTCATTTTCTAATATGATTTTTCTTCAATTTTCTGTTGATATTAAAAATTATTTTTTTACTAGAATAATTTCGGTGTAGTTATATTTTCTAGACTTCCACCTCGTTGATTATTGAAAAAGAAAATTTAAATTATGATATAATTTATATTTGAATTGAACTAGTTTTTCATTCAAAACTTCTTTATATGAATAGAGTTTTCTATGGCTAATTTTCGAAATTAAGACCATAAGATTCTTTTTCTGAATTGTTCCTCCCCAAGATATATATACTTGGCAAGAGAGTTTAATTTTGACCATACAGTCATCTATCAAATTTAGTGACTTTAATAAAAAAAATAAAAAAACACCTTCAGTGTCCCTTACAATAACAATCTTTACAAATTCATCTATAAAAATCTGGCCAGAATACTGATCAATTTATCATTTTATCAAAAATCTTTAATCATCCTTCAAATAATAATCCTTACTGTTTCATGTACATATAAATCTGGCAAGAATATTGATTATTTCATCATTTTATCGCCATGCATTAAGCTTGTACCACTATAAGATAATTTTGGAATAGGGACTAATTTTAGCGATTAATTAAATTGATGCCTAATAGTGATCGATTTTAAGATCGATATATTTTTTCTATGATAACAAAAAGTTGGTCGTTAAATCAATCGTTAAATGAATTTATTAGCAGCTACCAATGAAGCAACTCACGTTGATCGCTAAATTGGTCACTAAATTATAAATTAGTAAACAATTTAACAACCAACTTTAAAGTTATTTTAATTGATTACTATAAATTTGTCATTGTTTTTAAATTTTGCGGTCAAAATATTAACGATGATCCAAATCTGTCAGTAAAGTGGTCACTAATGATTTCTTGTAGTTATGTTTTAATAAAGCATAATTTATATATAATTTTGTTGAAAATTCTATCGTCAATGAGATTAATATTTTACAAAAAAGACAGTCTTAAGAACCAATATTGTACAACTAACATTACAGTCAATATTTAACATATAACAGAAAAAAAAAATCATCTAAAACTCTTTAAAAAAATAACATCCGAAACACAACTAAACGAAATATTCAAAATTAAAACTCTACAAAAGCTCGTATATATTTAATGAATTTTATGATGAACTTATTTGATACCTTATTATATATATAATATTAATTGAATTTGTCTATTATAATATATTAGTTTTCTAGCATTATTATTCTTTATATAATTTAATTAACGCTCCTATATCTTTACTTTGTACGACAACATTTAAGATATAACTATTTAAATTTAAATTTAATATCTAAGTAGATTTGTTTAATTTTAAGATTAAATGTTTATATGTTGTTCATCCTATTATTTAATCAATTAGAATTACAACTATTTTTTAAAAAAAATGTAATTAATTTGTCTATATATAATATTTAAAAATTGAAGGAATGAAAACAAAAATTGATGTAATTAAAATTGAAAAGTAAAAGAGCATAAGCATCCAACCAACCGTACCGAAAATTTAATAATTAAACATGAGGCATGAGTGTGTTTGTGTGTGTCGTCTTTTTTGATTAAGTTCCAGCTTCATACAGTTAGTTGCCTCTGCTGTTTAACTCAAATAATTAGGTAATCTGACAGCGAAACATATGAATAGCTAATAATAATTAATGCCATCCGTAGCAGCCAACTAGCCATGCATATAGGTGGGGAGGAATATTGACTAATAAACTGTCAGATACCACCCTTTAATTTATTTAATTATTTATATATTATTAGAGGTATAAAGATACATGTTGGTGTCATTTCAATTTTGGTGTCTCCTCTCCAAGTGTTTCAATGGCACAAAAATGTGCCATTAATTATTAATTAATTTGGTGCCTTTTTTTTTAAGAAGAGTGTTAGGGGCAGTAATTTTTATATTTTATAATTATTAATTGGTTATTAATAGTTTTTTAATAGTGTGAAATTACATTTAATGATAAAAAATCACTCACTTTTCTTTTGATGGTTAAATGTTAGTCACAAAATACAAAAATTATTGACCCTTAAACTTTTTTTTTTTAATTTGTGTGTGCTGAATTCTTCATGTTATATCTTAGAATAAAGTAATAAATAAATTTTTTAAAATTTATATTATAGATAGATTATTCTTTTAAAAAAATATTAATAAAGTTTTTTAAAATAATAAATGTAGATAAATTAATTTAAATTATATTTTTTTATCTTAATTATAGAACTAATTTTAAGATAGTGTGTCTATATATACTATTTTAGAAAATTTTATTAGTATTTTTTTAAATATTAATTTATCCAAAGTATCAGTTGTTAAGAGTTTATTTATCATTTTACTCTATATACTATTTCTTCAATCCACATATACGAGATTGTGGGAATTATTTAGATATATCAATGCATTTAAGGATCTAATTTAAAAAAAAATTTCTATCTTTTGGGAGAAAAAAAAAATTGGACAAAGAGCATGTAAAGTTTCACTTTTTAATTTGTATATGGAAGCTAAGCTGGTGTTGGACTCGGTTATGAAAAGAAGTGAGACTTCACATTAGTGTGATGTCAGTAATGGAAATTGGATCCTACGATTTTCTAACATACTTCATAAGAAAATTACACACTACTAACAACACGGAGGGTCCAATTTCCACTTTTCGAAAATTCAAAATTTCACCAGCTCCAATTCAAATTTGTGATTTGTTGAGCCAAATTTGAAATTCAAAAAATTCGCACAGTCCGAATTCTTCGACCTGACACTCACAAAAAAACTGCCCCACAAATTGGTCTGGTAGTCCCGTAACTCCATATCTCGAGAAGACACGCACAAGTCTTCCATATCGTAAAAATTGAGCCATATCTAAACCTTTGAATTTATATTTTATTTTGACTATGAAATTAAAATGCAACCTTAGCCTTTTCAATTCTTAATTAGGATAGTATTTGTTTGTTATTTAAGACATGTAAATGGACTTTTTTTTTTCTTTTTTGAAAAAAAAAATTTCTATATTTGTATGTATATATATATTTTCAAAACATGGAGACAATGCAACAAAATTAGAACAATGAGATAAGAATTTCTTATCCACATTATACTAAGCCCACCTCTATTTTCCTTTATATCCTTATTTTTGTCTATCTTTTATCCAATTATTTCTATATATTTTGTGTTTAAAGAATAACTTGTAAAAATTATTTAAACTTTTTTTATATATACAAATGTAATAAGTAACTTATCATGTCAATATTTAACTTGTTACATCAACATTAAATATAGCAAATTAGGGCTAGAAGTTAAAGTAGATAACTTTAAAATTTACTGGATCAAAACAAACAAACAAAAAAAGTATTTTAAAGTACGTTACATACATTTTTAAAAATTTTATTTCTGATATCCATTTTAATTTGAATATCGTAATATTTTTATATGTACATTCATCATTTATTAGACCAGAAATCGTAAAATTTATCAGTCCAAAAAAAACTGTGAATCCCAATATTCTAAATAACTCATCATGAACACTTTTTTTAATCTCTTAACTATTGCATTATATATATATATATATATATATATAGGTAAATTCTAGCTTACCCTTCCTATAATAACATGTAATTTACCCTCTGAGACATGTCATCTTTTAATTGGTTGCTATGTTAACTATGGTTAAATTATTAGTAGTTAAATTATAGCCCAAAGTGGATGATTATGTAATTAAATACCTCCAAATTTAATTTCAATGCCATCCAGAAATCCCATATCATCATCACCATCACTATCATCATCATCATCATCATCATCATCATTATTTTCATCTTCTTTTTCGTCTTCCCTTTCTACACTATCATCATAAAAAGCCATCATAATCGATTTCACGTTCTTAAATTTTAAGATTTTCTGAATTTCGCAAACGTAAACTTAGTCTCACCTGGGCTAGGTTCACAAAACAAAAGCAGTTTTTATAACTAAACACAAAGAACACAAAACATAGAACACGACCTTACTTGAACAGGATCTGTTCTATAGGCTCGTACATCTGTATCCTTGAGTTCTAAGAAGACAGTAACCAAAGTCTGGCGGATGAACTATGACCGTGAGGTCAGAGTGTGATTAATTGTTCCAAAGCGCATGCCATCTGAACGGTGGAGGATCGTTGGCGCTACAACCTTGTGGTCGAGATGGTCTCACGGTGTTCTGACAGACTCAAATCTTTTTTCCCTAGCCATTCAAATCTCACGGTGTTCATCAAAATATGGAACACCCAATGAGTTGATTTTTTCTTTCAATTTCAGAGAGAAATGGGACCAGAGTAAATTGAATTTCTACACAATAATAAAAATATAACTTTATTTTTTAATGTTTATAGAAATTATATATTTATCCCTCTTATAAAAATATTTAATTACAAAATTACCCTACTTTAGTTAACATATTAACTCTTATTGAGTTAAATTAACTCAAACTAAAACTAAACATCCAACTAAAGCATGTCACGTTACGAGGGGTAATTTACATGTTGAAATAGAGGGGGTTGGGTAGAACTCACCATATATATATATATATATATATATAAAGTTATTCTTTGAGTAAAATTTTTAAACTTTATTTATTGTTATATATTTTGCCTAAAAAAAATAAAAAATATTTTGTCACCAACAAAATTATGTTAGTATGTATGTTACCATATACTTGTAATATGTATAAGTAGATCATTTTTTAACATATATACCATTAAACCTATCATATATGTTTTAATTTTTCAGCCTAGCTTTTACTTTATCAAAGACTCAAAGTCAAGTAAAAAAAAATACTCATTGAAAAATATACCATAGATATACAATATATCTCTGAGATTGTGAGTTGTGACTATAGAAAATTTTTTAAATTTACTTAAAACACCGATATTTTAATATTTTTAACAGTTGATTTTAAATAATATATTATTTATTTTTTATAATTAAAATCAACGATTAAGACTATTAAAATACTAACATTTCAAATATACTTAAAATTCTTCGGTGACTATATATATATATATATATATATATATATGTGTGTGTGTGTGTGTGTGGTTGATTGTATTGTTGGTTGGTATATAGTGTTTTTGGTATAAATAAAAATGAAGGCATGATGCAAGAATGGTATAGTACAAGTGTTGCTAACATTCATGTGAATGTGACCCATAAAGCATCTCAAATATCAAATTTGAGAGAGGGAATATGTGAACCAAAGAGACCAATTAATATTGTATGGTCACCTTTCAAATGTTAGTGCTTGTTTTATCCGCAAATATCACTGTTAATTTTGTGGTTTATTTTCATTTTCTAGACATATCACTGCTGCGCATGCACTTTAATAGACAACATTTGTATTAAGCTTTTTGTATCCATTTCACTTCATTTTCAAATAATGCAAAGAAGATATATACTTTTAGTTTTCTCTTCTTATAACATTTTCTCCATTAACAATTATCCAATACACACACGATGGCAATTTAATCTTTACTTCTTTTATTAAATGAATAATTAAAAATATTTACTTAACTAATCCAAGCAAAAAAAAAAAATCTCGCTCTCTCCTAATAGTAATAAGTCCTGTTAAAACATATTTTACATCTACTTATATATATAATTATCAGTTTCCTTTAATTAATTTCATTAAATAATTTATTTATTAGTATTTTGATTATAAACAAAAAATAATTTAATTTTAATGCACTGAAATCATTACACAATCGTCTAATTACATCTTTAGATAGCTATTTATATGATTAATATAAAATATAATTATTTGTAATATAATATTATATAATTAAATATAGTACAAAATTATTTTACACTCATGGTCGATTAAAATTAAATTGATAGACAAATTTGACTTATGAAAATGTTAGTTAATATAAATTTGATGATGTCTACGTGGGCAGTGCATAATAATTATAATGTTTGCACCAAAAAGTTTAAAAATCTAAATCCAACGCTATTCCATCCCCCCAAAAAAGATAATCTATTTAATCTTATCAATAAAATAAGAAATTAAATTAAATGCGACATCTTTCTTATTCCATTTTTTAATTAAAAAGATGAAATACTTTAGTCAACTTTGATACTGTACTAACCAGCCACATGCAACCGAATTAATGAGAGTAGTCTATATAACATACATATATATTTTAATCAGTCTAATATTTTTTTATGAACAAAATAATTTAAATAGAATGAATAATGACATATAATTATTTTTATGTAAAATTAATAATTAAAAATTATTAAATAATTTAATTAATTTAATTAAATTATTTAATAATTTTTAATTATTAATTTTAGACTAAGACAATTGTACTAGTATTTCCACCTTTAAATAGACCAAGTTTTTTACAAAATACGTCTTAGAAGTAATAGGATTTGCGTTATTTTAAAATTAGAAAAAGTGTAACATAGGCACAAAAATTAGAACCAAGAATAACTTTTTTTTAATAACAATTAACAAACCGTTAAGGATATATTTAAATGTGAAAATTTAGGTACAGTCGACTTCACCTGAAGTTGATAATTGAGAATCGTTAGATAAAAATTTAGTCAAATCAGTCAAATCACCTAATGGATTTCAGTTATCAACTTCACGTGAAGTCAATTGCACCTGAGTTTCTACCATATTTAAATATCTTTTAACATAATTATTATTTGTCAAAAAGTTAATAATTATTTTCGATAGTAGTCGTGAAAATTGGTCTTCTTTTTTTTTTTTTAATAACTGAGAGCGAGTAATTAATAATCCACGTATCAACAGGAGAGATTTGAAGTTTGAACTAGAAGCTTTGATAAAGAAAGGGGTGTTAATGCTGACATGATTGATTAATATTTAATATTTTGCTTAGCTTGGAAAATAAAAAATGAGAGAGATATAGAGATTGATTTGATATTCCACACTCTAGGAGAAAAAGGTTATATTAAATTGCATCTAAACCTTAGTCAAAAAACAATCAACAAACGGCACGCAAATAGGCTTTTTTTTTTGGGTATCTACTTTTTAGTACTGTGTATATATTTGTTTTATACTTATAGAAAAAATAATTCCGTGTAAAGATAATAATTAAATAATTTAATATATTTAATATAATATATATATATATTTTAATTATGATCTTTATATTATGCGAGTGATTTGCATTTGAATAGTAACCATTTGTTTATTTATATGTTATCGTTGTCTTTAGTTTAATTTAGCATGATGATGCATGTGGCATTTGTTTGTTGAGGGAACATGATGAAAAGAATAAGCAGAAATCAATATCATTGTCTTTCAATTTGGACACGAAATTAAACTAAATAAGAGATGGATATAAAACTACGTCACACGTACACTTTCTAGTCCCAACATAAAAAAACAACGTCTGCTTCACGTAATTGCCATTCAGCTTTTCTCAATTCGGTGTATATTGGTCCTTCCAATAACCCATTTTCTTCTTTACAAAAAAGGCCCAAGAAATATAATTTCCTCATATATTTGTATATATTATATTCTATATTATTATGCATTGTTTCATCTCGTGGAACACATGAACGAAACCATGTTCTTAGGTTTATTGTTTTTTGTTGTTTTATTTGTCATGTGTAAGGAAATTAAAAAAAAAAAATACAATATACACCTCTTTTTTCAAAATTCAATCTCACACTTAAAAATTTTCTATCCTTTGATTTCTCTGTTAATAAGAAATATAATAAAATAATTATATATTTCATTTCAATAATACGTTAAAATTAAATAAATGCATATATTATTATATTACATGTATTTAATTTAATTAGGGGAATTTCGAGACAAATTCATTTAGAAAATTTGTGGGGACAAGTGTTCTAATATAATTTAAAATTTTTTTGGATAATACATAATAGTAATGTTTATTTATTCTTACTAAATAATTAAATTGGACTTTATTATATTAAATTATTATAAAATTAGTTAAAATTTGAAAGAATATTTATTTATTAGTATTTTTTCTTTTAACGTTGGCTTTAGTTTTATCCGTAATAACTGTATTAGTTGAAAGAATTTTTTCAACTATAAACATCATAATAAAGAGTTGGTTTAATTTGTAATCAGAGATAAATTTTTTAAATAATTGTTTAATGTTTAATAACATATATAAAAAAGGAGACGTTTACTTATATTGAGAATACAAAGATTATTTTTTTTAAATGAAAATTCTACAACAATAAAATTCTAAATTGTATGTTATTACTTAAATTATTCAATATTTTATAATTCTTTAGTTAGATAAATTAAAGACAAATCAGATCTTATAATAAAAAAATATAATTTATAAAAATTATTGCCATGTTATATTTATACTTTGGCAATTATGTTATATATACATACAAAATTAACCGCTAAATTAGTTATTTGTATTCATGTTAAAATATAAAATAATTATTAAAAATGAAATAAAAAGAATACTTATGTTTATACATAAATATATTGTGCCTAATTTTGTAGTGATTTAATTTTTGATGTACACATAATATTTTTTATACTTTATTTTCACTATCAAAACTTTTCAGATCTATCACTAGATGAATTACATAATTTCTATCATTATATAGTAATTACACAATTTTAATAACACTAAAAAAGTAATGTTAAAAATAAAATTACACTTTTTAAATGTTGATAGCGTCACCTAATAATTGTTACCAAAATTATATAACCATTATACTCACTGTACAATTACATTACCCTAAAAAAAACTATATATAGACTACATCTCAAGCCTACTAAACATAAATAAATTTAATTAATTCAAAATTTAAATTTTAAAATTAAAATTAATTTTTTTAACCTATTATTTACATAATTAAAAGAAAAAAACGTTCTCCCCTACACTTTCTCTTAATCTTAATGTGATCACGTGTGAATACAAATTAATTAAACGTGAAAAGCACACTGCATAAGTTAAGATCTCACATTCTCACCTTACTATGCCCCGCTAAGATTATGTTTTAATTTGACTCTGTGATTTGGTAGGAAATTTGGTCACCATATCCGATCTTAAACACCACTTTAACACGCATGCATGATCTTTTTCGGTCAAATAAACTCAACAATTAATTACCCTTTCATACTTACGATAGTCGTAAAGCATATATAGCATATGCATGCATACTTCACTGTGTATCTAAGAATATATATAATAATATATGCATCCTAGCTAGCTCGCTAGTCAAAAAAGATACATCTTTATAATCATTGGATGCATCTCAAATAGGTATAAAATTAAATTGTTTAAAAGGATTCAACATCACTTTTCGAATTTAATTTGTCTCTTAAACAAGATCACGATAAAAATATATGCGTCAGCACATTTTATAAATCATATGAAAAAAATGTGGTAACTAAAGCAAGAACTTCATCATTCCAAAGTGGAAACTATTTTGTGGTGGGAGCTACCTAGCTACCCCAATGCAATGCAAATCCTAATTAGATTTGAATTATAAAAAATACTGTTTATATATATATATTAAAATTAATAAAAAAATAAGTTAGTAATATAAAATATATATTAAAATATAAAATATATATTAAAAATTAATTAAATAATATATATATTTATACACAAATATATAATATTTAATTTTAATAATTAATTTTATCGTAGGTTTAACATTGTTGTTCTTTTTAAAGGAAAGATTTAGGATATCTAATTTGCACGCATTTGACTACTTGACTTTATTTGTTGATATCTAGAGACTAGAATCATGAAGGACATCTAAAATCTAAGTATAGTAATAATGATCATTGTTCCATCATGCATTATCATATAATTTTTTATTCATTAACTAAAATGTCCTTAATTAATGTCTAAACTTTAGAAATAAACCAACAATTAAACAGAAAGATGAACCATCGATCGCGATATAATTAATAAGAAGTTCCTCGCAAGCTATGAGAGAGAGTGGTGGGAATAGAGAGGCATCGGGGCGGGTTTTACTCTATCTGACTTTGTCCTGTCGTACAATAATTTGCATAAAATTTGTTCCGTTTCTATCAGCGAGTAGTAAAATATTGAACTCTAATCTGCTCCTGTAGGTACCCGTCTCGCTCCTATCCACTCCTATAATTATTAAAATTTAATAAATAAAATTAAATTTTAAAACTTATATAACCATCATTAGATAACACAAATAATTAAAGTAAAAATTTAAATATAATACAATATTATTAATTATTTACTAATTATTTTACATATATTATATATATTATATATATCGGGGTGGGTAAGGACAAATATTACCTAAATCCGATTCCGTCCCGCTCCTCCTAAAGACCCGCCTTGCTCAAAACCCGCCCCGAGCAGGTAAGAGCGGAGTGGATACCCGCGAATTTGAGTGGGGTTGCCATTCCTAGGTGAAAAAGAAAAGTAGAGTGAAAATTAGAAAAAATAAAATTTAATAAAAAAATATATATAAAATTAAATAAAAATAGAATTTATACACTAAAATAAATTATTATGTATTTATATATCTATAGATATATTTATAAATGAATTTATTTTTAATATATATTTTATATTAATAACTAATTTTAATAATTAATTTTAATATATACTTACCATAACTTAAAAAAAAAACCTAAACTTTTGACTTACATACACATAAAAGGAGGTAGCAATTATATCACTTCCCTCCCCCCGCTAAGCTGCCACCACCTTTTTATTACACTAAGATTATCATTCAGTAAGCATGCAATAAAATGGAACACATAATTAAGAGATAATAAATGAAAGAAAAGCAAGTAAAGGTTATTTAACTGGAAAAAAAAAAGGTACGTAGTAGGATATTGTAGAGGTGATGATTATTTGAATTAAACCCTATATAGCTTTGTTTCAACTTTCAACACCTTTTTATGCGCTCTTAATTTCAAAAGGTGCAATTAAGCTTATCTAATAATGACATAATTAACCTTTAAAATTTTTTTCATGCTATGTGTAATGAGAGGTGTCATGTCATGTGCAATAATAATATGGCATTATCACCTATCAATTGACCATAGAAAGACTTATAGACTATAGCCACACTATATTATGGAGGGATGAACTAATAATGATAAGTTATTTGAATAGTTTAATATTTTATTAACAAATAATAATTACGAATGAGTTTGAAAATGATGTGGAAGTGACGAGAAGGCCGGCATATGAAAGGGATACATGCATGCTGCAGTTCCCACCTCCTAGATTAGGCCTTAAAACAATTATTCCTAAACTAGACATACATAATAAGATTTAGTTTTTAGTATTAAAGAATTTGGATTGGTCCGGTAATTAATTAATATTTTTAAAGTAAGTGTTGAAATTTAAAAATTTGTAAATTATATTTTTAATAATGCTAAAGAATCAAGATGGTTTTAGTAAAAAATCAGTCAAATGTTTTTGGGTGAATTCAAAATTTTTACGTAAATGGTGTTTATGTTAGGCATTAAGATATTTCTTTTTTTTTGTAAATTGGATGGTTCTGAATCGATTTTCTGATTTATCATGTTTTAGGCATTTGGAGAGTGAACGAGAGTGAAAAGATATAAACTAATTGAATCAATTTCCGTGATTCACGTTACAATAATATTAAACGTATCTCCTCCTAATTTGAATGTGGTGAAACATTTAATAATCAATATTTTAAATCATAAATAAATAAAACTAATTACTATATTTATAATTAACTAAGTTGTTTAATTCTTGGCTGATTTGGAGTTAATTCTATATACTTTTCCTTATATTTTATGTATGTAGTAATTAATTATAAGTAGTGAATTTTTAAATATAATTTTTATTTACGACGGATTAATTTTTAATTTAATATATTAAAAAATATCGTAAAAAAATATTAAATCACTTTTAATGCATGAGTTTCTCTATAATTTAGTAAGTGATTGCATATCTTATCATGTTTAAAATATGATATTTTACAAAAGAATTTCTAACTTCCAATTTCCCAATCAAAGCTTAATTAGTTCAAATTTATTATTGTATATTTATTCACCAAATTACTTTCATTTCCTTAAAAGAAATTTAGGTGCGTTAGTTGGTCAATATAACATGTCACAAAATAAGATTAAAAACAAGCATACAATTATTTATGAAGAAACAAAATCTTCAAATGAAACAAGAAGATAATAATAATGTGAAACTTAAAAAGATACTTTTTACTTTATTTTTTCCCCCTCTTATTATTGTTTGTGGGTGAAAAGAATGAAACGATAGGCCTTATAGCCTGTGTTTCCAAAGGATCAAATTAAGGAAGAAAGCAGGTTTACTTTAACCGGATCGTGGGGTTGGTTTGCCACTCATATGCTTTCTACAATAATTAAAGAACAACTAAAAGGTTACAATATTAATTATTTAATCTAATGGAACAATCTCAATCACATAACATTCATTTTAAGGATATAAAGTAGGTGTTGCTCACATTATTAGTTGATGCGCATGGAATTTGACTTGTACAGTTTAATATTAAATATCAAATCATCGAGATTAATTAGCTCATATATATATTGTGTGTATTTTAAAAATTAATTATTCAATTAATCATTATATATCTATATATAAATATCTGTCTGAATTTGGCCATGTCAACCTTAAAAAACTTGGATGATATAATCTCCTACCACTTGTATTGATGCATGGAAGATATTACACACATTTACATTTTTTTATGAGTTGTATTATTCAAGTATCATCTTGTCCTACCTCACCAAGTTATCAACAAAAATCTTTTTAAAGTGTTTATTATCATGTTTCAAAATAATAGTGTTTCATGTTCTCATACAGCAGGATTGAATCTTATCTAAACACTATTTTCTTTCTCTCTCTTTTTTTAAATTATTCTTTTAATTTTCATAAAGTTGGTGTGGGAAGCTAAAGCTTTTTCTACACTTGTTTGTTCCTTAGAAAACAGAAAAAGAAATTTGGTATAATATGCATTTTTTTTTAACAAAACAGGCCACTTGTAAAAAATATGAAATTCCAGAAGTATAAAGTATAACATAAACAAATTAAATTAAACATAAATTTACTAAGTTTTAATTTCTATCTTTGTTGAATTTATTAGAAGATTTTTTTTTAATTCTCTTTACCAATGTTCTTAAATTACTCTTTAATAACTACACTCTTTTTATATTAGACAATTCTATACACATAAAAATAAGGACATTCGTTAAAATCCTCACAAATTATTATAAATAAAATTGTTACTAAATTAATTTTAATTAAAATTTAACAGATATTTTTAATATAAAAATTACATTATCTCAAAATAATAATATCAGAGATTGTATTGTCTTAAAAAAAATTATATTGTCCTTCGTGTGAATGAATAAAAATCAAATTGAGTTTTCGCTCTTTAAAATTTTATTACATTATTACAGGTGAAAACTTAGTGTAGTCAACTTCACCTGAAGTTGATATCTAAGAGTTATTAAATGATATGAATAATTCGACTAAATTTTCATCTAACAAATCTCAGTTATAACATGGTTAACACAACTTTATGTGTTCAACAAAGCTAAGATCCGATTAGAAGGAGTTCAAAATTCAAACAATGCAACAATGTGATTCCCACCACTGAATGAGGACATGGAAAAAAAGAAGAAGAAGAAGAAAAAATTGGACAAGTGCAAGACAAGTATTCACTTAAGTAGCTCTTAACCTGGCTGGCATTTTCTTATGTCGAATTCAAGATATATACATGTTCCTAATTACATGTCATATCATATAGTATATTATTAGTGATGAGTTATGGCTAAGGATTTCCCTGGCCACAATGTGCAGGTGGCCCAACACAAGCACTAACATTGGAGTCATTTTCGTAACAGTTTGCAAATTAAGGCCACAAAACAATCAATAACGTTTGCTATATACATATATGAATAGAGCTTAATTCAGACAACAACACAACAACAAAACAGTCACTTCTGACTTTAAATGTCTTTCTCTTGGAACCCAGCAAGCAATGCGTTAGATTTCTCTACTTTAAACGTTTTTAATTAATGAGGTTCAAATGTTCTCTCATCAATTTTTTTCCCTTTTGAATTAGCGACACTTTAATGGGGACCCCTGCCCAGCCTGTCTCATAACCTAATTTGCTCAGATTCCATTGTGTTTTTTTTGTGTGTAAATTATTTATAAGCATACCCCCACAGGTAAATCAATGTCTCATTCTCATCTATCTCTTATTTTCTAATTTCTCTTATTATAAGTCATAAGTCAACTCAATCAATTTCTCTTATTTTCTAATTTTGAAATTCAAAAAATTAGAATAATGAAACGGTTTTTTTAGGTTTAATTATTCTGTCGGTCTTTATAATTTCATCGAATTTTCAGTTAGGTCTCTATACCATATTAGATTTTGTAAGTAAATATCTATCGTGACAAAAACGTTGAAATTAATAAAATATTTTATTAAAATATACATAATATTTAGTAAAGTGTTAGACATATTCGTTTTGTTTAATGAAATATTCTGTTAATTCTATCGTTTTTGTCACGGTAAGAACTTAACTACACGATCTGATATGATATAGAGACTCAATAAAAAAAAAATATAAGGATCTAATTGAAAATTTAGTGAAATTAAAGAAACCGATAGAGTAATTAAAACTTTTTTTATTCTAACTAATTAGCTGTAATTGGCTAACTACACTTCTAATTGATTCCTTAGCAGAATTGATCTCAATTTTGCTCTACTTATTATTATGTATTATTTTAAAATTAATTGATATGCATGCAAAGTGGAACATTAAGTACAAAGTAAAATATTTAAAACATTGATCCGACATCTCTAATCTCTAATCACATTTAACGACATAGAAAGGTTGTTTAATTTGTTCACTTCCAAAGTGGTGGCAGAAATATGTTCTGATCTCTTTAATATATTTTGGATTGGTTTCTTTGAGAGGAAGAAAAACACACAGATTAGTTCAGAAGATATTATTATATATATTAGCATATGATGTAATTTGAATACAAAGGAAACGGCTTTGGGAAAGAAATCCAATTGGTATAGAATATACAAGGGTCAATGAACCTTAGCCATTTCACCGCCAATATTATTGTCACAGTCACATGCAACAAGTTTCCTACAATGCCCATTTGTCTTCTATATTCAGTTTCATCTCAGTCCCTGCTTTTATTTATCACAACAAATATATATATATACATGCAATTTTTAATTTTATTTAAACAGTCTCTGTAACCTTGGATGCTGCCGTTGATGGCGGTGGCAACTGTTTAATTATTATTTCTTCTCAAACATTGGATCATTTTGAACGGACAATTTTTTAAAAAATTTTTGTTTTATTAATAATATAGGATATTTCAAACAAGCTAAGGGTTCATCAGCATCCGAGGAAGTAGTGGATAAGAAATTTATGTGAACATGAAAAGGATTAAATCAAAGTGGGGTTGGATTATAAATTTAGAATAACTATGGTAGTAGACTAGTTGTTTTCCTACGATATTACAGGTCAGAATTAATTCAGTAATTTACGGACTAATCAATAAGTTATTGTATATATAAAATAAGATTTAAACACTTAATTTGTTTTAAGTAGAAGGGTGAGTTGAATCATCGACTGAGCCATTGGTTCGAGTTTAAATTCTAGTGGTTGAGAAAGTGCTTTTTTTTTATTAAAAAAATCTTCAATGGGCTTAATGAGATTAAATTAAAAACTTGGAGAAAAAAATAAAATGAAGAAATAGAGAAAGGGGACTTGAAATATAGGGAAATCTGAATTAAGTCCAATGTTTCTTTGGATTAGAGAATAGGCCCAATCTGAGTAAACCGAAATGTTATGTTTGATTCAGAAGTTAAGGCCCATTATTCTCATGAGTATTTTGGTCTTCTGGAGGCCTGCAGTTGACCAGAGAAAAGCCCTGCTATTGAAGGGGACAGGGCCCAAAACAAAAACGTTCTACTCGTAAACGTTTTAGTTTTTTCTTTAAATATATAAAATAATTTAATTTTGCGAATTAAAAAAAATATTTTGATACAGTACTAGATAAAAAAAATTTGTAATAATCACATAGGTCGATATTCATATTTCATACAGCCTCTTGGCCATGTAATATTTAATAATCATGAAATGCTGATTTGAACTTCATCATACAATAATAACGTGATTTATCTTATTTCAGATATGCAAATATATATATAGTGAATTTGTTATATTAGTAAAAGTATTTTACTTAACAAGTTAATTTATAAATGGAATATGAAATTAAATGATTAAAAATTCAAAGTGAGAGTGAAAATGTATGAATGAATATGGTATGGAATTGATTCGGCGGGTATGGGAGTGTGACGTGGCGCGTTGCGGTGGAGAGAGGCATCGCTTCATCTCGTCTCGTTGTCACTGTGACTCACTTGTTCGTTGGTTCCCGCAAACTGCAAACCCAATCCAAAAACTAGAAACAATTGAAGCTGAAGCTGAAGAAGAAGGAGAAGAAGAAGCAACAGCAGCAACAAGAAAGAGCCATTGAAAGTAGTGCTGAAAAAAGAACCGCGAAACTTGCAAAACGACGCCGTATATAGTGACCTAGCTCAGTTTGTATGCCCTTCATTATTCTCTCTTCTTCACAACCTTCTTTGTTGACCGCCAAAGCCCTAAAACCTTCGATTCACGCCATGAAGGACCGCCCTACGCTGTCCTCTTATGGCGCCATTTACGTTCCCCCGCACCACCGCCTCCGCTCCGTCATCACTTCCGCCAATTACAACTCCTCCGCTCCCTCTGTAGCCAAGCTCCGCGATCACCGTGGTGCAGCTCTAAACCCTAGACCCGTTGCTTCAGCTGCTCCTACCACTGTGCATCGCTCGCAAACGACGTTGCCGGAGCAAATTCCTGACAAGGGGAATTCGCGCTTTGTTTCAGCTTACGACGACGTGGTTTCCGAGGAAGGCTCCGATCGTGAATTCGAGGCTCCCTCATTTCGGGTGAGCTTATTTATATAGCAGTTTTTCGTTTGTTTGTTTTTGTTAACGTAAAGGTTCTCTGTATGGAATATCTTGAATTATTGGTTAATCAAATGTGGAGGATTTCTTGCTATAAAAGTGTATATACCTGTTAAGTGGAATTTGATTTTGATGAATAATATCTCATTTCTTGCGGTTGCTGCTTCAAAATTTGCTTGCCAGAGTGCTTCACCAAATGATAATGTTGATGAGTGGAAGAGGAAGCTAACCTTGCTCTTAAACGACAAGAGTAAGCAAGAGTTGTTGTCCAGGGAGAAAAAGGATAGGCGTGATTTTGATCAAATTGCGCTTTTGGCAAGCAGAATGGGGTTGTATAGGTATTCTGCATTTTTATTTTATAGCTTTTTTGTTTAAATTTATTTTCAGACCTGACTATTAATGCATGTGTTATATCAATTTGTCTTGGTCTTTGTTGTTGGAAATCTCAATTACTTGTATTTATGGCAGCCACATGTATGCAAAGGTTGTTGTCTTCAGTAAGGTTCCACTTCCAAACTATAGATATGACTTGGATGATAGGCGGCCGCAGAGGGAGGTATATTACACTGATATAGTTGGTTTCTCCACTTTTCCCCTTGCTCTGATTGCAGACATTAAACAGAAACTGAAGTTATCCCAAATGTTCTTGCTTTTCTTCTTTCCAATGTTGTATTTCTTTTATTTTCTTTACTGGATTGAAGCCTAAGGAACTTAGATCATATATCTTGATGAAACTCTCGTGGAAAATTTATATATGAAATCAGCCTTAGTAAAGCTTTCAAGACTTGACAGGTGAGCATGCCTATAACTTTGTTAAGGCGAGTTGATGCATACTTTGAGGAACACCTTACCCGAAAGTCCAAGATGAAGGAAAGCTTTTCAGATGTATCATTTACAAGATCAAGCAGTAACAGTAGTATTGGTACAGATGAAGGGCTTTTTGAGCACCCTGAGCCACTTGCATCTAGTAAGGCTGTTGGGGAGAAAATACTTAGGCGGAGGAGCTTGCAAATGCATGATCAGCAGCAAGCATGGCAGGTTACATCCCGTAAAATATAGAATAATGGCATATGTATTACTGTTCTGTGGTTGGGCTTGAGTGCATTTTTTAATTTATTACTACTTCCATCTAATCTGCTTATGGAATGGTACCTGTTGAATTTCCACTGCTAGGGCTTGAAAGGGATTGTGCAGTTGTGATTTGTGAAACCATTTATTCAGTTTTCATAAAGATGACAAGTCACAGTTAAGGCTCAGGAAGTTAGGATGATGGTTCCATCAATTAACTAGTTTATAAAATAATTATTGTTACTTGTGCCCAAGTTATGTGGTTTTACATTAATTTTTTTTTTGTATTTTTAATTGCTTTGTGGCTGTCAATTTGGTTAGCATTTGTACTCTACAAGTGCTTATAGATAAAGGTTTTTTGGATTTATGCTGCATATCGATGGGGTGTAATACTCTATTTGATGTTTTTCAAGGATATGTAATGAGGTTTTGAAACCAGTGGAATGAAACAAAATGGCTTGGGGGTCCTTTACATCCTCCCTTACCATTTCAGGAATCTCCAGAAGGAAGAAGAATGCTAGAATTTCGCAGGAGTCTCCCTGCTTATAAAGAGAAAGAAGCAATATTGTCTCTCTTATCAAGAAATCAGGTTTGTTGAGTAATGGTATTTTGTTATTTTTAATCACTGGCTAATTACAAGCTGTATGCTATTCCTTTTGTCGAGGCTCTATTGTGTATATTCACAAACTATTTCGGTAAAATTATCATGTCATTTTTTAAATGAAAAATATTAGTCAATTTCTTAGTACATTTTGGTAATGTGACTTAACAGTAATTCATAGTCTTAATTTCAATCTTATTATTATTATTATTATTATTATTATTATTATTATTATTATTATTATTATTATTACTACTACTTCAAACAAAAACAACAACAACAACGAAGTCTTGTCCCACTAGGTAGGGTCAGCTACATGGATCAAACGACGCCATTAAGTTCTATTATGTATCATGTCTACAGAAAAGCCGTTTATATGTAGATTTCGTTTGACCACCTCATGGATGGTCTTCTTAGATCTTCCTCTGCCTTTCACCCTTGTCCATTTTCTATCTCATCTACTCTCCTGGCTGGGTGCTCTGTCGGTCTTCTTCTCACATATCCAAACCACTGATACGCGATTCTACCATCTTTTCCACAATAGGTGCTATTCCAACTCTCTCTCTTATATCTTCGTTCTTTATTCTATCCAATCGCGTATGATCACTCATCCATTTCAACATCTTCATCTCTGCTACACTTAAGTTATGTTCGTGCTCTCCTTTGGCCGCCTAACATTCTGTACCATAAAGCGTAGTTGGTCTGATAGCAGTGCGATAGAATTTACCTTTAAGTTTTAAAGACATTTTTTTGTCACATATAAAACCAAATGCACTCCGTCATTTTGACCAACCTGCTTGGATCCTATGATTCACATCTTGTTCAATCTCTCCATTATCCTGTATGATGTACTCAAGATACTTAAAACTTTTAATTTTTTATAGGATGTTTTCTCTAATTTTCACCTCTGTATTAGGGTTTTCCCTTCGACGACCGAACTTACATTCCATATATTCCGTCTTGCTACGGCTTATGTGCAGACCATACACTTTTAGAGCTTCTTCCATAAATCCAACTTCTTATTTAGGTCTTTCTTTGACTCTCCCATAAGGATGGTATCATCAGCAAAAAAGCATGCACCATGGCACATGCTCTTGGATATTAAAATTTTTAATTATTAAATGTCATATTGTGCAGGTAGTTGTCATCTCAGGCGAAACAGGTTGTGGCAAGACAACTCAAATTCCACAGTTTATTTTAGAATCTGAGATAGAATCAGTTCGAGGAGCTGCTTGTAATATCATATGCACACAACCAAGACGCATATCAGCTATGTCTGTTTCTGAAAGGGTTGCCTACGAGAGAGGGGAGAAATTGGGTGAATCTGTGAGTTCCTTGTCCAAAAACCATTATTATCTTCCTGCCTATGACTCGTCTCTGTTTCCTTGGGAATTTTAGTTTTTTCTCATGTCTGTTGCTTGTTCTTGTTCTTTTTTCTTTCTCTTTTTCTCTCTTTGTGAAAGGTTGGATATAAAGTTCGATTGGAGGGTATGAAGGGGAGAGATACCCATCTTCTCTTTTGCACCACGGGCATCTTATTAAGAAGATTGCTAGCTGATAGAAACTTAACAGGTGTAACTCATGTTATCGTGGATGAAATTCATGAGCGTGGCATGAATGAAGGTAGAATTTGAACTTGATTTTACTGTTTAGGTTTCAAAAGATATTTGCATATTCATATTCTTGTTTTTCATGACAGATTTTCTGCTTATCGTCCTTAAAGATCTCCTTCCGCACCGACCTGAAATGAAACTGATTTTGATGAGTGCTACCCTAGATTCAGAGCTCTTCTCTTCTTACTTTAATGGGGCACCAGTTATGAATATTCCGGTTTGTCACAAGAACTGAATATATTCCCAATTTGGGCTGTCATGGGGGATAGTTGTGCCTTTGGGTTTTCTATAGGGTTAATGGGTCTTGATGATCTATGTAGGAAATATAAGAATGAGACTGTTTGGAAGTATGGAGTGTATGGGAGCAAACTAAGCATGATATCTTCATTATTGGAATACAATTGCTTAAGAGTTTTAGCATTAAGAAGTTTTTATTCTATTTATTTGGGTTTAAACATTATTAACTGTAGAGTAAACATTCATTTTGATCCTTGAAATTTTGTGTCATGAATTTTAGTCACTAAATTTTTGACATCAAATGTGTCCCTGAAAATTAATGTATCACAATAGTCCTTATTAGTTGTTTGACATCAAATAGGTCTGCAGAAATTAAAGTGTGATATTACTTTAGTCCCTAAAATATGGATGTGACATACTTTAGGGTTCTATTTGATGTCAAAATCATTTTATGGCTGTTATGATATTATATTTGGATTTTCGAGGACTAAACTGCTACCACTCTATTTTTCAATAATTAAAATGCATGTTCATTCTAAATTATATTCCTAGTTTGCTGAATGAAAGGAATAGGATAATATTTTGGTGCCAAAGTTTAGAAGTTTTCCTATTTCTTATTGGTTTGGTGGATGTGCTTACTAATAGGGCTTCACATATCCCGTTAGAACTCATTTTTTGGAGGACATTCTTGAAATGACGGGCTACAGATTGACAACTTCTAATCAAATTGATGATTATGGTCAAGAAAGGATGTGGAAAATGAACAAACAGGTCCCAAGAAAGAGGAAAAGCCAAATTGCTTATGTTGTCGAGGTAATCTTGAAATTTGAACTTCAGTTGATTGTTGATTGTATAGTAATTTCTTAGTTTCGGTTCATTTTGAAAAACATGACCAGGATGCTATTAGAGCTGCTGATTTCAAAGATTACAGCCCACAGACACAGGAGTCTTTGTTGTGTTGGAATCCTGATTGTATTGGATTTAGTCTCATAGAATATATCCTATGCATGATATGTGAGAATGAAAGGCCTGGTGCTGTTTTAGTTTTTATGACTGGATGGGATGATATAAGCACTTTGAAAGAGAAGTTTTTGGCTCATCCTGTCTTAGGAGATCCAAATCGAGTTTTGTTGCTTACCTGTCATGGCTCAATGGGCAGTTCAGAACAGGTAATGCTTTTGTCTGTTGATGGATTTCCGTTTAAGTTGATGTAGTAATTACTCTGGATCATCAGATCTGCTATAGATATACTGTCATAATAAAGGAATTTTTAGTTTGAAATAAAAAGGTCAATGATGTTTGCATCACAACAATCCCTTATTGATACCTTGTATGGAATTACTATTCACAATGTATTACATGCATAATCTGTTGAATAAATTAAATATATGCATTGCGTTTCACAATATTTAGATGGATTATATTTTTTCTGCATTGGATATGCAGAGGTTAATATTTGAAGAACCCAAAGATGGAGTAAGAAAAATAGTGCTTGCAACAAATATCGCTGAAACGAGTATCACAATAAATGACGTTGTTTTTGTGCTTGACTGCGGAAAAGCAAAAGAAACATCATATGATGCACTGAATAACACGCCCTGTTTGCTTCCAACATGGATCTCTAAGGTTTCTGCCCAACAGGTGAGGCTAGACTTTCAGTTAATTTCGTACCTGTCACCAATCATTTGAATATTTAGACCCTTTTTTTAGCTTCTCACATCATTATATATCTGGATGGTTTGTTTTGTTTTTGTTGTTGTTTTTATTATTATTAACTGATTCTTAGAGACGAGGAAGAGCTGGTCGTGTTCAACCTGGAGTGTGTTACCATATCTATCCTAGATGTGTATATGATGCATTTGCTGAGTATCAATTGCCAGAAATTTTGAGGACACCCTTGCAATCTCTGTGTCTGCAAATAAAAAGTCTAAGACTTGGAAGCATACCTGAGTTCTTGTCTAGGGCTTTGCAGTCTCCGGAGATCCTTGCGGTAATGATAAATTCGATACTTGTATGGTTTAGAACACCATCATTTCATGCACAATTTTAAAATAGACAAATTTATTTAATTGTGTTGATTATTTGAATACAAATTTATATCTCAGTATCTTGGTTAATTAATTTTATTCACAGGTACAAAATGCTATTGAGTATTTGAAAATAATTGGGGCTTTGGATGAGAATGAGAATTTGACTACTCTAGGTAGGTTTTTCCATCAGGAAAATCCCTTCTTAGCCTCCTTCTCTCTCTCTCTCTCTCAATATGACGAACACTTACACTTGCTCTTTGAATTGACAGGGTCCTATCTGACAATGCTTCCCATGGAACCCAAACTTGGCAAGATGCTTATATTAGGGGCTATCTTCAATTGCCTGGATCCAATATTAACTGTGGCTGCTGGTCTTAGTGTGAGAGATCCTTTCCTAACACCACTGGACAAAAAAGACGTAAGTTTATTCCTGTGTTATGACTGACTGATGTGTAAATGCTAGTCCTTTTTATCCATTTTTATTAGAGGCCAATTGAAACTTCACCGATAATTCTTCTTTACTGATATTCTCTCTTGGCATGAACATATTTTACATTCTTCACTGTAGCTTGCAGAGGCAGCAAAATCTCAGTTTGCTGGAGCATATAGTGACCACCTTGCACTTATAAAGGCTTACGAGGGTTGGAAAGATGCAGAATTAGACATGGGAGGATGTGAATATTGCTGGAAAAATTTTCTTTCAGCACAATCAATGAAAGCTATTGATGCTCTTAGGAGAGAGTTCAGATGCCTGCTCAAGGATATTGGATTAGTTGATAGCAATACAGCCAACTGCAACTTGTGGAGCTGTGATGTGAATCTTATCCGGGCAGTTATTTGCTATGGTCTATATCCTGGAATTTGCGCTGTTGTGGTATGTCTTCTTTTAATATATACTGAAGAAATCGTTTCCCTTCTAACTCATGGTGGAGGAAGTTGGGACAATTTACTGATGTTCTTTTCCATTTCTCTCTTTTATCACAAAAGTTGATGCTTGTTGACAACCACGCTCACAGAAATAAATATTGATTATGCTCTCTCTGAAGTTACTTTCTTGAAAGACACTGATTTATCTACTGGCTGGGTGGGGCTTATTTTGATTATACATTTTCATACATAATTGTATATATGAAGATACCCAGTTAAAGTATTTTAAATTAAGTAATTAGTGTTTCATTGAGTGTAATAATAAAATATAATTAATAAGGGTTACTTTCACCACCTCTTTTGTGTGTGTGCGCGTCTTTTTTTTGGGGGACATTGTGTGGAATATTCTTGTTCTTGTTTTCGGACTGCATAAAATAAATGAAGTGTAATTTCATGTGCAGCACAATGAAAAGTCATTCTCTTTGAAAACAATGGAGGATGGTCAAGTGCTCCTATATTCGGTTAGTTCATTCAAGTCATAATTTGCTGGTGGTTGTAAATTCTCTGCAAACTTTTGGATGGATTTTTTATGTTGACTCTTCTAAGATTTTGCTTTCCCTTTTCAATTGTATGTTCATATTTCATTTTCTAGAACTCCGTCAATGCTCGGGAAACTAGAATTCCATATCCATGGTTACTTTTTAATGAGAAGATAAAAGTGAACTCTGTTTTCCTCCGCGACTCAACAGCTGTGCCTGATGCAGTGGTGCTTCTGTTTGGTGGAAACTTATTGAAAGGGGATGCTGTGAGTGCCATGTGATTTCATGATTTGTTATTGGTTCTCATTTTTATTCAATATTCCAAAGGATGTACAGCTTCAGTTCCCATCTATGCTCTAGTCGTCTGATATTTTAACGGAAGTCCATCCTTTTCTTTCAGGATGGCCACCTAAAAATGTTGGGAGGATATCTGGAGTTCTTCATGGAACCTCCTGTTGCTGATCTGTACCAGTGTGTAAAGAGAGAACTTGATGACTTAATTCAAAGAAAAGTAAGTACATATTAATTTCATGCTGCTAAGAGCTTTTCTGTGATAACTAACAATTTCTTGTTGTAGATGGAAGTAGCATTTTTGGTGCTTAATGTTTACATTTAATTTGATTTTTTCTCTTGTACTGGGCAGCTACTTTTTCCAAAGATGAGCATACACTTGTATGATGAACTCCTATCAGCAGTGCGGTTGCTGATTTCCATAGACACATGTGAAGGCAAATTTGTATTTGGTCGTCGGGTCTTTAAACCAGCAAAGTCAACAGTGATGGCCACATCACATCCAGCATCGATTTCAAGGACTGAGAGTGGCCCTGGGGGTGATAATTCTAAAAGTCAGCTCCAGACCTTACTCACAAGAGCAGGATATGCTGCACCCAGCTACAAGACTAAACAATTGAAGAATAATCAGTTTCGGGCTACAGTTGAGTTCAATGGAATGCAGATAATGGGCCAACCCTGTAGCAATAAGAAAAGTGCAGAAAAAGATGCTGCAGCTGAGGCCTTGCAGTGGCTGATGGGTGGAAAACAGTCAGGCAGTGAGTATATCAGTCACATGTCCAAGTTGCTAAAGAAAAGTAAGAAGGATCACAGCTGAGTAGTCAACTACAGGGATCTCAATGGAAGGGTAAGAAGAGCAAGGTGAAGGGACTGTTGTTGACGACTTGTCCTACAGCCTTACCCGTTTCATTTCTTTTTGGATATAGGGACAGACTTTCGGCAGTGACGTTGTTATTGTATGGTCTCGGATCAGAGTCAAATTTGTTCATACCAAAACCCAAGCCATATCCAATCTGGCGTGTATCATACTCGTTCAATTTGAAGTTGGAAGATAGTAATTTTTTATTGAAGTAGAATGGATCTCCAACATGAAGCAAGGAATTGCCAATCAAATCTTTGAGGATATTAACTGTCCTATTTGATGCAATTGCATCTTGAGCGAGAAAACTGATGGTTTCGGGAAGAATCATTTTGCAACAGCAGGATGTAGTAGATACCATTCATCATTTGGAGGAAAAGCGAGGATGGCGGACATTGAGTGAGAAGTGATTCCATGCTTGCACCCTATTAATTCTTTGTACAGTATTATTGATAAGTGATATATCCTGAAATCTGTCATGGAGGACCTCAACGAAGCTTTGTCTTTGTGCTGTGAAAGCAGAATGATGGTAACTAGTACTGCATATTTGGCCGTCGAAATATAAAATTTGTTTCCATTTTTTGCAAATACGATAGAGTGAAAAACATAAAGAGTTAACTAATTAGGGTGTGATTGGCAAACGCGTTTAAAAAGAAGAAATACGTTTAGACATCTTGAAAGTTTTAATTTTTGGTTTGGCAAATTTTTTATTCATGAACGTAGAAGTGATTTTATATTCAAAATCATGTTTTTAAGAAGCAACCATTTTAAACGTCTGCGTTTCGCGTTTCACCAACGGGCTTTTAGTTATCAATACTTAATCTTTATTTATCTTTTATCAACTTTATCATTTATGCATACTATTATATTATTTATATTATTCTTGTTTATATGAATTATCTTTTTCTATTATTTACTATTTTTTATTAATTATTTATTTGATATTATTCATTTTTATAATTATAATGTTTTTGTGTTATTTTTATTATTTTTTATAATATAATTTATTGATCCTATTAAAAAAGTAAATTAAACAAAAAATTAATTGTAAATAATAATAATAAAAGATTATAGCATACTAAAAAAGAGTACTAAGAGTACTAAAAATATACTATATAAAAAATATTATAAATTTTTTTTGATTTATTTCAATTACCACCAAAATAAATATTTAATTTTTTTATTATTTTTAGTATTTTCTAAAATTTATATTTTATTAGTTTTAATTACAAGTATATTTTACCAATTTTTATATATTATTTTTATTTTAATATATAAATATTAATTTTATTATAAAATTAATTAATAAGATTTATTCAAATATCTAAATTAAAATAATAAAATAATATACAAAAAATTATTTAAGTTGATGTCTATTTTAATAATTTTGTATTTAAAAGTGATTTTTAGTGTAATTCAAATAATATTTATTTTATTATAATCTATTTTGATATAAATATTGCCAAACATAAATCACTTAATACAAACTTATTTTTTATCAAAATCAAGTTTGTAAAATTAATTTTATTCAAATTTCCATTGGAATCCAAACACACACTTAAACTTCAGCTAAAGACTTTAGGCCAGAGGTGTCTTGTTGCCAGCTTAGAGTTGGAGGAAACCAAAATCTTACAGTTTCTGTGGGAAAAGACTTGTAGACATATGGTTCACTGGTTTAGTTTACTTGTAGATTGTTACTTCTCATTCCGGTACATTTGTTATTCAATATGCTGCCTCTGCTATCAGGCTCTATGGTTTTTTCGTGGCTCACAAACGATATGAATTAGACATATTTTCATTTTCATGTCTTTACAATTAGAGTGAATCTATTCACATTCTCTCCCGTCCATAGGGAGCAGTTTGTGTTGGATTAGATTGGATTTGAGTGAAAAATTATTTTAATGATATGTCAAAATATGAATGAAATAGAGTAAATTTTTTTATTTTTTTTTATAATATATCTAAGAAATTTTTTATTTTTATAAATCAATTCTGTAAATCAAATTTTAAATTATGATTTTAAAAAACAGTTCAGTTAAAATCTAAAATGATATATATTTAATCAAATATTCATAGATAATATTTTTTATTTGATAATGGTAAAATATTTTATTCTTATACTCTTAAATTTAATTTAATAATAGTATAAATCTTTTTGTCATTGTGTTAAAGATAACATTAATTTTAGTCCAACAAAATCAAAGTCAAAATTAAGTTAAAATAAAAAAATAATTTGTATCAAATCTAATCAAAAGCAACTAATTTATCTATATCCATTTAACTTTTCCTTAATTTTATCTACCGCTATTTTAAAGTAAGTTCGAAATCTCTTTTTAAACAGTAAACATGGTTAAGAAAAAAAAAATCAAACCTGACTTTTGATTAACTAAAAATTTGAATTAAGGTATTAAACCAAACTAATTTTAAATAATAAAATTAATTATTAACAAGTTACAAAACTAATAAATCGATCATTTAAAAAATAATTAGCTTTTTTAATAAAACCAAACTAATTTTAATTTTTTTCTTTGAAACGGGTTCTTTACCATTAAAACTGATTTTTCTTTTAAAAATTAATGAGTATCTATCTAAATAGGTCCCTCATTAATTTTGCATCGGATATTTTTGTTTTTTTTAAAAAAAATTTATTATGTTGAGATATTTAAATTTTACAAAAATAAGACATATAAGTTTCTACTTTAGCATGACCCATTATTTTCACTTAGACCAATAAGTCTTTAAAAATATGAGAAAAGGACCTATATATCTTATTTTTATAAAGTTCAAGGATCTAAGTGTAATAAAAAAATTTTAGAGATAAAAACGTCCAATATAAAATTTCTAAGGGACCTATTTAGATATATACTCAAAATTAATTTTATACAAAATCAATTTTAATTTATAAATTAATTTTTGACAATTTAAAAAAATCTAAAAAACCAACTAGTGATTTTCTAAAAGGTAAATCTAAGTCATGTGCCCACTTAAAAAGCAATGATAGTTTAGTTCATAGACTTGAGAAGTTAAATATAAGATACAACCATCCCTTATATTATGATCTGAATAGACCATTATAAAAAATAGGATACTATAAACGAATTTATAGATAGATTTAGTATAGTATAAAATTTGTTGAAAATATTCATTGTAATAAATAATTTTTAAATATTTTATACAGTTGTGCAATCACAACTGTTTTTTTAGATGATTATTTACATGGTTAATACAAAAAGTAGTTATTTTTACTAATATAACGTTATATGATTGAATGTACGTATAAAATAATTTTAAATTGATTGTGTATCAAATTTTAATTCTCGATTTAGTTTAAAATTTGAATATGATTTAATTTGATATAATTTGGATTGAAACAGTTTAATTAGCTTCTTTTGTGGTTCAATTGTTGATAAAACAAGATTTTAACTGTAAGATTATTATAAAATATAAAAATATTTCAAGTCAATGGGGGAAAAAATATGCATATAAGATGTTTTTATGTAAGAATAATGTTAAAAAAAAGCTTCAAAATTATTGTTATTATTATTAGTTTTTTATTATTAAAGAATATATTGATATAGTCCTATGGATGCATAGAGATTAGTAATAAAAAATAGATGCATAGAGATATATGGATGTTCATTTATAAAAAAAAAAAGAAGACAGGTAGATTTAATTTTCCTAACTGGCAACGTAAGATATTGAAAATTTTCAATTTTTAATTGATCAAAATTTGATAGAAAAGATTTGAGTTCAAACATAAACTCGTTTGATATCTTGTTCCGAAATCTTTTGGCTTACTTTGATATAGTGTGATCTAAACTTAAAATATGAAAAAATCATATCCATCCATTTTTTGAAAGATGGGAAAAAAAGATAAATAAAAAGATATAATTGTGTTGGGCAGGTTTGGTATTTCCGCATGGTAGTTGTCTTTTGTTTTCCACTTGCATCAGCTTCACCTACCGCGGACTCACCGAGACGGAAACAAACAAACATAACATAAACCCATCACAATCATCATAACATAGTAAGTCATATTAGTAATCTCTCTGCAAAACCCAACCCCTTCCGTTTTCTCTTTGATCGAAGCCATGGCCGCGTGTGCAAGCTTCGCCAAGCTCAACTCCTTGTCTTCCCCCTGGATCTCCAACAACTCCTTCTCTTCCCGCAGCGGATCCTCGTCTCTCCTCGCCACTCGCCGTGTCTCCCTCCCGATCCGCGCCACCTCTTACTCCGACGAACTCGTCAAAACCGCTGTTAGTCCCTTCTTCCCTCTCTCTCTGTTTCTTTCACAACATTCTTCAACGTTGATCCTTCATGCATCTTTGTTCTTCAACGCGTGCTCTGATTCTTTTATGCTAAATTCTCTCAAAAAACTGTTTCTTGTATTGATTATTGGTTAGCGTCTCTGATTAGCCTTTTATTGTTTTTAATTTTGTTTATTAATTTACTTGTACGTTGTTGGACTTTTTATGCTACAGTAAAGTCATGCGAGCTAGGTTATGAAAATATTTTGTCTTTAGATATGTATTTCCTTCTTCTGTAGTGGGCTAGGTTTTAGTTTAGTTATTGGTAGATGGTAATAGCATATTGGAAGATTTACTATGATTGTTTTCTTTGTTGGTGGTATAGAAAACTATTGCATCTCCTGGTCGTGGAATTCTTGCCATTGATGAGTCCAATGCCACCTGTGGGAAGCGGTTGGCATCGATAGGATTGGACAACACCGAGGTCAATCGTCAGGCCTACAGGCAGCTTCTGCTGACCACACCCGGCCTTGGTGAATACATTTCTGGTTCCATTCTCTTTGAGGAAACCCTTTACCAGTCAACAACCGATGGAAAGAAGTTTGTTGATTGCCTTCGTGAGGAGAACATTGTGCCTGGCATCAAAGTTGATAAGGTTTGTTGTTTCAGTAATTCTTTCATGTCACTAGAATTCTGTCTTACTATTGCTAATTAGTGATTAATCCTTTTTTCTGTCTCCTTTTAGGGCTTGGTCCCACTACCAGGATCAAACAATGAATCTTGGTGCCAAGGGCTAGATGGATTGGCTTCAAGATCTGCTGAATACTACAAGCAAGGTGCTCGATTTGCCAAGTGGTAAGTCATTCTTCATTTATTCTCTAAGAAATTTTCTTGGGGATAAGATCTGTTGAAATTGAATGTAACTGATTGTTTGCTTTTGTATTGTACAGGCGGACAGTTGTTAGCATTCCATGTGGTCCTTCTGCATTAGCTGTTAAGGAAGCAGCATGGGGACTTGCACGATATGCTGCTATCTCTCAGGTATTGTTTCACTATTGACTCTCTTTCTGTTGAAATTAGCTCATTCTCATAGTAATAGATGCATTTCCTTAGTTTATTCTTTTGGTCTCCATGCATATGTGGAAAAGTTATTGATTTACCAATTATATTACATTTATGGACCATCATTTGTGTTTCTTTGCAGGACAATGGCCTTGTTCCAATTGTAGAGCCGGAAATTCTTCTAGATGGTGATCACCCGATTGAGAGGACATTAGAAGTGGCAGAGAAGGTCTGGTCAGAAGTCTTCTTTTATTTGGCTCAAAACAATGTCATTTTTGAGGGAATTTTGCTCAAACCTAGCATGGTTACACCTGGGGCCGAGCACAAGGAAAAGGCTTCTCCAGAAACCATTGCCAAATATACACTTACCATGCTTAGAAGAAGAGTTCCTCCTGCAGTCCCTGGAATCATGGTACATCTATTGTTCTTTGTTTCCTCTTATCACAAATTGATACGTAGCATTATGATCGTGTTGAGTGCATGTATCTTGTCTTTTAGGATTTGAGATGATGCTAATTTAATTACTTTTTAGTTTTTACATTTAAGATTGCATTTATCCTAGAATTTGGAAGTTACAATCACTATAATAAACCGCAAATTATGTTCCGTTTGTATTTTCAGTTCTTGTCTGGTGGACAATCTGAAGTGGAAGCAACACTGAACCTTAATGCAATGAACCAAAGTCCCAACCCATGGCACGTTTCATTTTCATATGCACGAGCTCTGCAGAACACTGTGCTCAAGACATGGCAAGGACGCCCCGAGAATGTGGAAGCGGCTCAAAAGTCTCTTTTGGTGCGCGCAAAAGCAAACTCCTTGGCTCAGTTGGGAAGATATTCTGCCGAGGGTGAAAGCGAAGAAGCCAAGAAGGGAATGTTTGTCAAGGGCTATACCTACTAGAAGCCTTTGGCACATAAGTTAACCATCTTTCTCGTTCCTAATTAGCAGCAGCAAAATCTGAGAAGGACTTAGATGGTGTTGTATTTTTGTTTTCCTTTCAACACTTAACTGAGTTTGAATAAAGTGGGAGCAAGTAAGCAAGCTTTTCTTGGTGCCACTCCAGGTTGGCCTTAAGTTTAATTTCGGAATTGGAAAAAACAAAAGTAAAACGAAGTTTATTACTTAGTTATTATCTGTGCTATTATTCATAGCTTTTGTTCAATACTAATAGTGCCATTTGTGATAGGAAACTAAATATTGGGCTGTATATCAGATCTTTTATGAGTGCAATATTTAGTATTGAGAAGTGCGAATAATTGCTCAGTTTTTCTTCGTTAACTAGCATTGTTTCTTTCCTTTGCCACAATATTTAACCAAAACTGATTTAGTAATATGTAGATGATTTGGCATTTTCTCATTTATATTAGTTGATTAATGACCCATGCAAAATAATGCTTTATATTACATTAAATAGGATTTTTATAATAGAATAAATAGTCAAATCAATTTTTTGTTTTGTTTATATAATAATAAGTTAATTTTTTAAATTGTTGCATACACAGCGGAATTCGAATCTTCGACACCTGTTTAAACAGACTAATGAACTAACTACTAGATAGATAAATCTAACTTAGTGACAAATGAACTTTGATGAACTAATATGGCCTCTTTTTCTTTTGTATCCCTAGTTTTAGTAGCATTTTATCTTCATCGTTTTTTATTGGTATAAGCAAGAGAAAAGCAAGAGAAAATGTTGGCCTCGTAATAGCCACATCCCAGGTTCGAATCCCAGCAGTAGGAGTAGGTGGGCTATGATAGAACCTTTAGTGTGTAATTGTGTATGACCAATAAAAAAGAGAAAAATAGGCATTTTTATCTAATTAAATATATGAGAAACTTTTATTCCCAAAATACGCACTAGCTGAAAACGATCTTGAAATACGCATGCACAATTCGTGTCTGGCGACCAAGAAATGAAGTTTGCCATCACTTCAGGGAAGACGCCAACGAAATGGAGGTCAACGTAGCAACTGCACATGCATTGGTCATGTTGGGAGGCAGGAGACACTTGAGAAGGGAGCCAGGACCATTATAAAAGAGTTGTGAGGGAGGGAACCTCATGCACGGTTGAAGGGATGATAGGGTAAAAAAAAATTTGTATAAGTGGTAAAAGGAAGGTAAGAGGAGGTGGGTGGGAGGGCAGTGCTAGGAAAAAAATTTTAATATGAGTGGGGGAGGGGTTAACGCAGAGGAGAACTTGAACCGGTTGGACGAACATCATATAGCGGCACATTTATTCCTTAAGGCTAGTTTACGTCGTTAAGCTGATTATTGTTGTTTGAGATTATTAAACATAATTTTTTCCATCTTTAAACATTTTTGTAGAGTATTTTAAAGTATTGTATTTCTTGCTACCTTATGTTGCAGCCGACATGTGTCCTTACTCCTCATGGCACGCTCGTCGATGTTTTCATGGTAGATCCTACGGATCCAAACATGGAAATTAGGCGGCAGAGGCTTGAGCCTTATCTGAGACGCACGGAATTTTACCATGCCTTTTTGATCAAGTGCTTCGAGTACGACAATCCACTTATTAATGCCTTTGTCGAACGATGGCGACTGGAGACACACACCTTCCACCTCCCTTGGGGCGAGTGTACGATAACCCTGGAGGATGTAGCAATGCAGCTAGGGTTACTTGTTGATGGTTAGCCTGTTAGTGGTACTTTGAGATCATGGAGCAAGTTTCACCAAAGAGATATTTGGGAATGGTGTCATGAACTTCTAGGTAAGGTTCCCGCCGGCCATGTATGGACAACGAAGTTCAACATAAAGTTGAAGTGGCTCAGAACTCGTCTTCAGCAGATGCCGCTTGACTTAGAAGATAATGGCCTCATGCAATATGCACGGTGTTACATACTTTACTTGTTGGGAGGCGTGCTTCTTCCAGACAAGGCGAACAACACGGTGCATGTTCGATATCTGCCGTTATTAGCTGACTATGATGGGATCTGCACGTACAATTGGGGTAGCGCCGTCCTCTATTGGTTATATCGTACTATGTGCTTAGCAACAGAGTACAGTGTTGAGGGTATGGTCAGTTGTCATACGTTGCTCATGTCGTGGATATATTACAGATTACTTTTCTTGGCACCGAATGTCACGACACCGTATAGTTTTTCTTTAGCCACGAGGTATGGTATATGTTTTCCCACTTTGTGACTGTTATCAGATATCCTTTGCGGTTGGAAATTCCCTTTTTTTTAATTTTGTCTTTGTCCAACAGGTGGGCAGGCAAAAAAGGACAAAATGACTATGCTGAGCAGCGCTTATTGAGGCACCGTCTGATATTGGACAAGGGAACGACCAGAAAACCTGGTGAAACATGACGCTATCACGGTCAAGGGTGTTTCCGACATAGTACGGAACCGTTTGGAGGTCAACAATTGTCCCTGTAAACCAATGTTTTACTTAGTCAAAGTTGTTAAGGAGTAAATGGATAACGAATAGCAAAGACCATACGAAAGTAAATTGCAATGAATACCTGAGACGAAAGCTTGCAGTGCATTAAAGTATCTGCGCAACTGGTCATAGGACTCATCCCAATCACCATAGATCCTTTCGACTGCCTTCTGCTTCGCGTGCCAAACCTTCTTGTAAGATACCTTGTATCCGTACGCTGACTCTACCGACCCTTGCAACACCTTTACACAAATAGTCGCATCAGCATGCACCATGGGGAATATGTGCTGGCAGATCACATTGCTATCTAGTTGAGCGTGATCTTGAGACATCGAACTTGCCAAGCAACTATGAGACCCATCGTATTTCGAATTTTCCAGAATCTGGAAGACATTGTCTTCGCAACTTGCACCATCCAACGACATTGATCACCGAACTGCTTGCATCGACATACATACCTCCTTTGGTCCGACTCTACGACCTTATACTCTGCACTCCTACGGATGTTGTAGTTTTTGACTGCCAGCATCGCTGATTTCCGGTTCAGAAACTTTAACCCAATTTCGAGCTCCATCTCGCCTGACAGAGCGTAACTGTTAGGTCTGTCCTCTGCGTTACTCGAATGCATTGCTCCAAGATTCAGGGACAGGTAGTGTGCAGGTGTGCTGGAGGATACACCTCCACCTACCGGTTCGACAGGTGTTGGAGGAACGGAGTTGCGATGCAGAGGTTGCGTTTTCAGAACGGCTTCTGCCTCATCACCACTGAATTCTTCAATGTCATCATCGTCAGAAGTTTCAGCAATGCCAACATCAGGATGTCTATCGAACCCAAGTAAGGTTGAAGGGGAGGGACGCGGTTCCCGTAGATTTGCATTATGTTCCCGCACAACAAACGCATTGAAGCTTGGACTACGGGCCCTACTTATATCCGGACCCGGTGCAAAATCAGCCGCTCCCAGATTTTTCACCCCTTCCACATTATTGGAACTAGACGAGCTTCCGCCAATATCCTGAATATTCATACAAAGCTCCAACGAATATATCGTACCTATGCTGCGATGATAAGAGAACATCATCGACACCTGCTAATCAGATTTTATCTGCATTTTTTGATACGCAAACGAGTTGGCTACTGCAACCGGCATCCTGTAAGTCAGCTTTGTGATTTTTTTTCCAACTATTCCGGTATGAACCAGAATCAGATTCTTCAGATCTTGCAATAGTGTCTGTGGCAGAATCATTATCCATAATGGATCATCGCAAACGAATGTTATCCCTTCTGCTGTATGAGAAATTTTTTCATTGGGATATATAATTAAATACACGTTCTCAGAAGTCATATATAAAACAAACCAATCTGAATACCCAAAAAATTCTAAGAGAGAAAGAAGCTTGTGAACTTGAGAGAATATTGGAGAGTAAGAGGAGAATGGATACAAAATGGCTTCCTCCGTGGTTCATCCAACAGCGTTTATATAGGCACACCACGATCCCATTTCGTGTCCAGTACACTAGAAGTGTTCCAACTCAAGTGCGCTGCAGCTGAATTGGAGCCAACTCCTGGCCGCCATCCCAGATGTCACCCATTTCACGGGTGACAACCACAAAATGGCACCTGGACCATTTCGTGGCCGCCGCCCTAGAGTTGGAACCTGCTGCTTCTTGTTCCATTCCGTGGGCGCTTCACCTAAAATCACAATGAAACCCATTTCGTGGGCGGTGGGCAAGACTTGGGCCTGCATATTTCAGTAACATTTTCCTACAGTGCGTATTCTGGGAATTAAAGTTTTTATCATATCTAATTATATAAAAAGGACAGAAAAACATAGAAAATAAAAATTATATAGTAACATTCAATTATGGGCAAACATAGGGTTTTATCCCAATGAGTTTATAGCTCAAATGATATAATTTTTCTATACTTATCTAAGAAGTTGGGATTTGAGTCTCTCTATCTTTAGTAAAAATAAAAATTTGAAAAAAAGAGAGTTTTATAATATTTTGATCTAGACCCAAAATAAAAGTTATTTTTAACACTTATAAATCAGCTCAAAATATCAAAATAAAAAATTCAATAGTTTTTGAATAAGTAATAACTAAGAGTCTTAATTTATTTTTAATTATTTTTAAATACTAAATGAATACAAAAATATATATTTTTTAAAATTAAAAAAATAAAAATGATAATTAAAAGGACAATTTTAGATTTTCAATAATTTTTCTTTTAAATAAATCTTTTATCAATAAAACATTCAAATATAGACAATTATCTTGGCTTAATGAAATATACATATTATAATTAGTTCTTTAAATTAGTTTTTGAAAAAAAAATAAATTTGTTTTTTAAAAATTTTAAGTCAGTTATTTTAGTCTTTCTAATACTTTCGTTATTAACGATGTTAAAAGACACCGCAATACATACCTAATAATCTTAATAAGCGGCTAACATAATAAATTTATAAAATTAAATCAAACTAACCCCAAATTAAAGAATTTGAGAGTTTTAAGTTCTTCTCTTCGTTTGGTTTTGATTTGATATAATTTCATAAACTTATCAAGTTAATAATTAATTCAATTTTTTTATATGTGTATTGTAATATTACTTAACTTATTTAGGGTGGCAACGCGGTGGGTAGGGGCGGATTTTTGCACTACCCGACCCCGCTCCGCCGTACATCAACGCGTATAGAACTCGTCCCGCTTCTACCCGTGGGTAATAAAATGTTGAACCCTAACCCATCCCGCCTCTACCCGCCTCTATAATTATTAAAATTCAATAAATAAAATTTAATTTCAAAATTTATATAACCATCAACACCTACATAACATAAATTAAAGTAAAAATTTAAATATAATACAATATTATTAATTATTTACTAATTATTTTATATATTATACATATTATATATTAAAATTATATATATTATATATATAGCGGGGCAGATAGGGACGGGTATTACCTAAACCTGCTCTGCCCCTTCTAAGAACCCGCCCCACTAAAAATCTGCCCCGATACCCGCTCTGAACGGGTAGGAATAGAATGAATACCACATATTCGAGTAGTATTGTTATTCCTAAACTTATCACATTAATAAATTCTAATGCCGTTCATAAAAAAATTAACGTAATTAATTTAAAATATTTAGTCACCAAAAAAATTTTAAAATATTTAAAAAATAAATCTGATTAAAAATATATTTTATGACTAATTTACAAAACGAGTGACCCTTCAAATTATATTCTTGGACGAATAATTAATTGTGGTTTTTATGTTGATTAAGATCTTGAGGTTTCAGCAGTGAGAAAGGAGCGACTGACAAGAGAAGAAGAGCTTCCACATGGAAGTGAGTCTGAGTCAGAGACTCTCTTCCGCTCTCAAAAATTGAACGTTACTTGCTCTGAACCCTAAACCACCCTCAATGTTCTCATAACATATAATAAAGCCCTATTCTTTTTCACTCTTTTCTCTCAAAAATGGCTCATCAAAACGGTTCATTTCCCCGCATAACCTATCAGCAACAGCTTCAGCTTCTTCAGCAGCAACAGCAGCAGGTTCTTATTCAGCAGCAGCATCATCTTCAGCAGCGACACCAACAACACCAACGACAACAACAACAACAGCTGGAACAACACCCCCGCGTGTCCACCAACATCATCGCAAACGGACACGTGGCTGGGCCACAGAATCAGAGGTTATCGTTGACGCCATGTTCGACGCGATTGCGCTCGGACCCAAAGCAAGACCACAAGCCCGATAACTACGAAGACCTGCAATTGGGGTTCGACCCACGCGTGTTCAGCTCGCTGGAGCAATACATGCCACCCGACATGCTCAACAAGCCGCGTGATGTTAAGGCTCAGTATATGAGTAGCATTCTCATGCGATATTCCTCTGAGGGTGATCGTGTTCGGGTATCATTCAATTTCCCAGCTTTTCTCTGTTTTGTTCAATTTGTTGGAAAGTAAGGGTTTTTGAATTTGGGTGGCGCGTGGTTTTGTATAAAAACTTGATTTTGATGTTGCCCTTGATTGGAAATGCAGTGTTGCTTTGACTTGGGGAGATTATGAGAGAATTTAGCGGAAGATGTTGTGTATTTATTGTTTTTGGAGTGGGAAAGGAGAAATTTTTATTCTGTTTCAAATTTCAATCCCCTTTTTGCAGTGATATGAATACTTCACGTTTTCCCCCTATTTTGTGCTATGTTTTTGCCTTTGGCGTTATTTTGTTGTTCACATTTTTCACATTTTGTTGTTCTGTGTTGGACTGAACAGATTCAAAAGCACAAGGAATATAGGCAGAAGATCATGTCCACTTATCAAGTAAGTTTTCTTGGGAATGGGTTTTGGTTTGTCCCTTTCTAACTAAATTTTGATGGTTTCATTTATGATCTTTAACTGTTGGAATGCTGTTCATGGGATAATCTAAGACTTCTGATGGAGGCACCTTTTATTTGGCACTTATTTTTTGGAACCTGAAACGATCCCATTTTGATGCCAGAATTTGCTGACCTGAGAACTGTTATCTTGTCTTCTTCTCTATATGTGGCATGTGCGTGCTAATTATTCATGATCTTACCAATTGTTGACTGCACCTTTCTTTTGTAGCCATTATATAAGGAGATATATACCATGGATGCTGAAAACTTTTTTGTGCCCTCGTTTCTCGATGCAATTAGAGAAAATACGGAAGCAGGTTTTAGACGAATACTGGCTGAACCCACAAGAGGAATTTATACATTTGAAATGCTTCAACCAGAGTTTTGTGAAATGTTGGTATCTGAGGTATCACAATTCTTTCCGCTCCCTTTAAAGTGTGTTATCATATCTGCTCTACATTTGCATTTTATGTTTTCTCATCAAGATTTGATTGCTTAGGTGGATAATTTTGAAAGATGGGTCCACGAGTCCAAAATCAAAATCATGCGACCTAATACAATGAATAAATTTGGTGTTGTTCTTGATGACTTTGGCATGGAAAGCATGCTTGATAAACTGATGAAAGATTTCATACGTCCCTTATCACGAGGTTATTTTTGTTTATCTTCATGAGAGACTCAGAATTAACATAAAGAAAAACTAAGTAAACAAGTTCGTGTACTTACCCTTGCAATTTGAAATTTTGTAGTTTTCTTTGCTGAATTCGGTGGATGCTCTCTGGACACTCATCATGGATTTATTGTTGAATATGGGATCCACAGGGATAGAGAACTTGGTAGGTTTTGAAGCTCAGTATTCTTGTGAGTTTCTTATTGCCTAAGGCTTGGAATCTGCAACTTTTTTTTTGTTCAAAGATGAGTTATATGCATGTTGTTTCCAGCAATTCTACTCAGGGTTTAATATTAACTCACTTTACAATACTCTTTATGGTATTTACTTTAGCGTTTAGTGTTAAGAGCTCCGATGATTCTATGAAATGCATAGATGCCAGTCAGATTTGTTGAGTTTAGTAGGATATCTTTTCTCTGTCCTGACTGACTGAATTTCAGTTATTGTCCAATTTATGTTTATTTTTAAAATTCAAGTTCAGTCTAACAAAAGATGGGCTCTTGTTGCCTTATATTTACTGTTCAATGCGGTTAGATATTTTCCTCTTGCTGATTTAATAGTATACTCAATCTATTTCCTTCTTGTATTGCGTACCCGTATGCTTACATATGTTCTCTATCATACAAATGTATTATTTACTTTGATTTCTTTCACACCAGACTTCTGTCTTCCCTCTCAACCCTGTAGCTTTATTAGCCTTTTGTTGAAGTCTTAAGAGCAATATTTTTGCAGGCTTCCATGTAGATGACTCAGAAGTTACCTTGAATGTTTGCTTGGGTAAAGAATTTTCCGGTGGAGAACTGTTCTTCCGGGGTGCTCGATGTGATGCACATGTGAATTCAGATTCCCAACTAGAGGTATGTTGACATCTTTACTGTATTTTGGACTCAATACCATGTATTTAGCTATATATTCTTCAGCATGTATGAATACATTCTTAAAGTTAAACTGAGTAATTAGTAACATTGATGATTCATATTATTTGAATAAAAATTCTGGATGTTACATATTCCCCTGACTCTGCTCTTGCTAATAGCTGAATAAGACGTTCTCCTTTTCCACATCATGTTATCTGTTAAAATACAGATTCTTTCCGAAGTTTAGATTAAAAATTATGTATATGTTTTTTTCTTTGTATAGAAGCTTAATACGTAGATTCTAATTTGTCGTGTAAGCTGAGACCTGAGACAATCCAAATTGAGGGCAATAACGCGTCATGTTTGTTGGGGTGTGATTAAGGCAGAAATGCAATAGCTAGCGCTTCCTAGATATTTTGAATTGAGCTGTGTTGATTTCATATAAATCATGCTCTACATTAAACGATATTATAGCAGTATTGGAATAGTATTGACTGAATATAAGTACTAATGGATTTTATTTGAACCTTTGTTATAAACCCAATCAAATCCTTGTAGGAGATCTTCGATTATTCCCACGTTCCAGGACAGGCAATTCTTCATAGTGGTCGTCATCGGCATGGTGCCAAAGCGACAGTATCTGGGAAGCGAATGAATTTGATTCTGTGGTGTAGAAGGTATTTGCATCACTTGTTTCATTACTTAAGGAAATGCAAATGAATAATCCTGGCCCCTTGCATCATTGAAATAGCAAATTTTTCATGTATGCGTATTTCAAAGTATATAGATTATAGATTGCCATCGAAGTTTTCTTTCTTTCTTTTTTCATCGTCTGTTGGGGCTTAACATAAAATTGAGTTCCAATAAACATCAGGAAGATTTAAGCTTGATATTATGGTATTATCTATGGTAAATAACATCTGCATGAACCGTCGTGTAGCTCAACATTTAGAGAGATGATCAAGTATCAGAGAGCGTTTGCTGGCTGGTGTGGAGAATGCCGGCGCAAGAAGAAGGAGAGAGAGCGGTTATCAATTGCAGCAACCAAACAGGTAAGAAGCCTTTCTGAGATACAGAGGAACTTCATGGCTAATCTCATAATCGTTCATACATGAAACTAATTTAGTTCTTGTCATCACTTTTCAGGAATTGCTTAAGAGAAGAATGGCCCTATAACCATGCACATCGAAATGGTGCTTGTATAGTTTCTTTTTTATTATGTTTATGAATTATGAGAATGTCAACTTTTTTTTTTAGGTCAATTGAGAATATCAACTTTATGTATAGAAGAAATACCCTTTCCTCCTCCTCTCTTTCTTGTCACTCAACCGGCCTTCTCTCCTTTTTGTTTTTGGTAATTCTGGATTCGGTCGGAGTTATGTATTTTGAATAGGATTAATGTGATTTTGAGGCTCAAGTAGTAAGGGTGTATTTTATAATGTTAATGAACACTAGTGAAAAGGAATTATTAGTTTTTACATTTGAATGTTACATATAGCAAGAAATTAACTTTTGTTCCTTTTTCTTTTTTAAAAGTCATATACACTTTCTTCCTTTTAAGTAATTTCAATTTAAGAAGGTATGTTAAATGAAGGTTAGTAATAATACTTGCAAAGTAATTTCACAGCAAGAATTTCAATTTAAACTGCTATTCGTTGAAACCAAATTAAGACCTTAACCTTTTGCTTTTTAAGTAGCAGGATAGAAAGGGAAATTGAAAAAAAAGAGAGGGTATTGTGGAAAAATTAATCAAATGATGGTTGAAAAATAATATTAAGACTGTTGTTGTGAAAAGTGTGGAGGGACAGAGAGAGAAATTCTTGGTGTGGTGGAGCAATTACTCAGAAACCAATCGAATGTCTTGTTTGAATCCTGTGAGTGGTGTCACATTCACATTGGCTGAAAGTAACTACAAATAAAGAACCTCTTTCACTTTCCAAAATGAAGTTTTCAGTTCAGTCTTCGCTGTAACCAAACTGCCAATTTGACTTAACTGTCACAAGCTAGCACCTACTTTCCATTGATATTTTTTCTACTTTTCATGTGCGACAAATTAAGCTACTATACTCCAGATTTTGTTAAGCCTTTGAAAACTATCAAAATTTATTATTTTTAGTTATCAGTTAGTTATTAATATATAGGATAAAACATGTTAAATTATTAGAATAAAAAAGTTGAGTTATGAATTACGTAATGACAAAAAATAATAAATTCTAATAGTCTCTTAGTATTTTTTATCGAATCCCACTAGGAAATTAATAGAGTATTTATACAATATATATAATAGGCTATTTATTTGATCCTATGAGTTAAAAAATAAACATTCAGAGCAAAATACTACTAATTTCTCAAATACAATACATCTATACTATCCAGAATAAACATCTGGGTACCAAAGATAATAAACATCTGATATTCTACTGAATCGAACATTTTTGTATCTCCATTATACACATTGTATAGATACTCCATTGGCTCCCTATACTTTTTCTTTTCGGTTACATATCACTACTCTTACTATAGGTATTATAATCGTGAATATTATTGTGAAAAGTGATATTCTTATGATGAGGAAATTGAAGAGCAAGTTCCTTCAAGAATGGCATTAAAATGTTGAGAGGGAGCTATATTGGTGCTTTTATGAGACATTGACATGCATAATAATGTCTTAGCCGTGCACACTGCACAGTGCATACCCACCAAGATATTAGGACATGCTCACCTGTCAACCCTACCTTATGTTTAATAACCACTCAATCTTATGGACTATATTTCTCTAATCTGTATATTAAAACTTTTAAAGGATTATTTGAGGTATTAAGCATATATATTTAGCCTTCAAACATATTATTATAATCAAAGGAGCGCTTTATTCTTATAAATAAAATTTTTCAACACCAAATGGTGGTTGTATACATCTTAATATATATATATATATATATATATATATATAACAAAAGTAGATCTTGTAATTCACTGATTCTGACACAAATCAAAATTTACACTAACGAACAAGAGATGTCTCTGTCCAGAGAGGGAAAAAAAAAGAGATATCGACTTCATTGTTTTAGTATCACTTTTGAAGTTTTGATATATCCATCTTTAATTATTAGGTATTTCGAGATAGCGAGTTCATTATTTCACTACTAAGAATTAACAAAGGTAGATATTCAAGTATAGTTATCTTTGTATAAAATTAATAATTAAAATTTATTAAATAATTTAATATATTTAACTAAATTATCATCTAACAAATACATTTGAGTTTTCGTCTTTTACAAAACTATTGGAGCGAACAATCCAAATAGTAGCGAAAAATGCGAGCAAGCATTCATTCCTTTTATGAAAATTCTAAGAAGGAAAACTTTAATAGTTAACGGTGGCATCCAATTAAGAACATCTATACCCGAGTTAAGAAGAATACATAATAAAAAATGATGAAGATAATCAACGTTATCTTGAACTTTATATGACAGATTTTTTTCGCAATAGTCTTGTGAAGCTAAGTTTTGAAGGAACTAATAACGTACCTGCTTAAAATTGTTAGTGGAAAAGGCATCATTTTTTAAAAAAAAGTCTCTAACAGACTTTGTTGTCAGGCCCATTATTACACCCAAAAAAACTTTTATCAAGAAATATTTGTTAATAGACACACATGTACTTAAGGTTGTCAAACTCGCGAGTTTAAGTAAATTTATGGAGTTGATCTAAATTTAACTTATAGACTTGTATGAGTTTATCTATTATAATTTTTTTTAAAAAAATTATATATATCGTGTATAAGATATATGTTTACTCAAATATAGCCATTAAAATTCAACAATTTCAACATAAAAAAACATAATAAATTAACATAATACTACAATTATAACAAGTACTCTAGAATACACATTCAAATCCTTTAGTTATTACATAGTTATCCACTAACAGTTACAAAGTTATTCACTATCAAAGTTGGTAAATTCCAGAGTTTCAAATATTCAGATTCAGTAACAAGTAACAATTAACTAGCACTAATAAGTAACAACTACAAATTACAAGAAGTAACAATTAAGAATAGACTAAACTAACATTAACAAGTAACAACTACAACATGCAGCAATTCAGTAACTATTTCTCTTAAACATACCTGAATCTAAATGGCTGAATGGAATAGACTCAATTGAAAAATTAGGCATTGCTGTGCTGTGCAAGCAGACAAGAACAAATGACAACAAAATACACGACTAATCGACAGAGAACACGACGAACGAAAGAGGATGTGACGAATGACAGTAGCGTGGCGTTGGCAGAGGCTCCACGAGTTCACGAGCTTTGATGCATAATAGAGTCAATAGAGAGTAGAATGAGAGAGTGAGAATGAGAGAACAACGGTGAGAAAGACAGTAATGAGCTATTTAGGGAACGGCAAATGGCGAACGACGGTAAGGGCTGAGAGAAGAGAGTGACTGAGTGAGTGCAGCGAGAAAAAAATGAGAAATTTTGTTGTTTAGATTACATTCATATGTTGCTTTTTTTTTTTAAGTCCAAAACAACTCTGTTTTTGCGAAAAAAAAGCCAACCAAAATAAATTGACTAATTCACTCGTAAATTCGCAAATTTATACGAGTTTATCCAAATCTACTTAAATTTATCTAAAAACGAGTTTGTGTTTGAGTTAATTCTAAAATTTGACAACAATACATGTACCTTATACTTATCCGTATTGTATTATCTAAATAAATAATTATTACTTGTAGACTGTTTTTTGTTTCCCTTCATTATTAAAATGTATGTATCTCTGTCTAAGCTCTCAGACACATCTAATAAACACGGAATTTGATGCTAAGATTCCTCTCTCGAGTGTTCGCTATAGCCAGTACGTATATGCAAAAATCAGGTTATAGATTATTATTCCAATAAAACATAAGTTGAAATATAAAATATATATTAAATAATATATATATTAATTATTTTTCATTTCTAAAGCTTTATTTTTCTTATATAAATGATTTTAAGTATTTAATGTAAGCAAACAATGTGAATTTAATCCACTGAGCACTGACTCCTGCATGTGTGAAAAGAATGAGTGAGAAAGAGAAAAAGAGAAAGTAATGATATTATTGTTTAATTCTGAGTCTTCATCAGATAAATATAGCGTGGCTTGAAGTTGAAGGTGCTTCTCTGGTGACTAATACAGTTGACCAATTGATTGAATCAAAGACTCTTTGGATACCTAATTCTAATTTCTAGAGAATCTTCTGGATACTCTTTCATCCTGAAGCTTCCTGCAGGTAAAATAAAGTATACTTTTATTATATTATGATTTATTATATAATTTTGTTTTAATATATATGATGAGTGCATATTCTGATACAATTGAAATCAAATGTTGGTTATTTAATGATAATGGTGCCAACTCGCTACCCGCCGAGACCCCTCGAAAGCAACAGTTTTTGTTTGTGTCGTTTTCGTTGTTACCTTTCTCTGTTGCCATCTATGCCCTTCAACACTGCTTCTACCCAATTTCTATATCTCGCTCGACTCTTCCACCGTTTTTTAAACTTTTATTTTCAAGATTCTACAGGCAGTTGTATTCATTTAAAATTATAATCCTCTACGTTACCAATAGCATTTCTCTCAATTCTTATTTATAATTATATTTTTATATTTTTATAAATGTCTCTAATAAAAATATTTCTTTTATTATTATATTTAATAAAAATATTTTTATAAATATATATTTTAAATATATCTCTTTTTATATGTGTTTAAAATATAATAATTAATTATTATTAGTAATAAGTTGATAACTAATATACTAGTACTCTTATAACTTTTTTAAAATTAATATCTAAAAATAATTAATAATAATTTAATCAAATTTATTAAATTATCTAATCACTTTTAAATATTAATTTCATATGTATAGATAATTGCATATAAATTTTTACTGTAAAAATAATAATTACGCTGATTAATTTCGATCAAATGTGGTACGACTTCGGTCAAACTGGTTTAAACTAATTACTTGTATATAAATGGGTTAACATCTATTTTTTATATGCTAAAAATTATAAATTATGTTAAAAATATTATCATTCACATATTTCTTTTTAATTATCGGTTTAAACATGTAGAATAAGTATAGTTTCATAATATAATATCAATATATATATATAATTTTAAACAAATCAAAAGAGATTTTTGTGTGAAAAAAATTAGAAATATAATTATTTATGTATTTCTTTTATTAATATAAATTTAAAAACAAATAATTTTATAACAAATTAATTTGAAATGAGTTTAATATATGGAAAAGTGGTTTAATGTAGTTTCCAACTATTATGAATTTATTATAAATAATCAAATATATGTATTTTTAATTTATTTTTAATATTTATTTTTTATATATGACTGATATAGTATTTTTTTGTACATGTATTATTGTACTGTAAAACACTTCTAATTGAAAGTGGCGCCATGCACTTTGCGAGTTTGCAATAACTGCAAACTAAATATTTGTAATTTAAAATCAAATATGTAATTGTGATTCATTACATTCAATAGATTATATTAATAATGACTTAATGTGGGTTTAATAACGTAACCTATTACTTAGTATTGTAATGTTAATGTAATTGCGTTGAAATTAAATTTGATGAAACAAAGGCACACCCTAATTACATCATCTCAACTTTGAGATTATATTTGCATGTGATGTGGTCCTTGCACAATTTGAATCCTTCTTATCGTGTAATTTTGTGTAGTTAGGTGACAAAGATTCAATTTACACAAAAAAAAATGTTTAACTTTTTATACTTTTTAATAATTTAATCAAATCTTTCCACCAAAATCTTTTTATAAAGTTTTTAAAAGTTAAAAAACCCTCTATTATGTTTTTACAATTAAAAAGATGAGGTGCTTGTTTTTAAGTTTTCAAATGTTAAATGTATTTTTGAAAATACTTTTGAAGATAATTTTTAAAATTAGTTCGTGTGTTTTCTAAAATAAAAAAATTTTTAATATAACTTTATATATTGATAAATATCTATATTTATTCTCATTATTTATTATATTTATTATATATTATAAATATTTTAAATTAAAAAGTTATAAAAAATAACTTTTGTAGTTTTAACCTATTACAAATTATTTTTATTTTTATTTTCTACATAAAACTACTAAAATTTAAAAAAATAAAATAAAAGTTAAGTTTAATGAATTACTACTCTAGAAAAACCAAAACTTTGCCCAACCAAATATGAAGCTAATTAGTAATTTAGTAGTGCTTACTATACTTGGGACACTCTTACCTAACTCCATTTTGAGCTAGCTAGCCAGTTGCCTCTATATGTGGCTGTATCATGAAGTGATGCTAGTAAATTCTTATCAAAGATTAGAGCATTTCAAGGTCAACTAAACAAAGAAAGAAAGAAAGAAAGAAAGAAAGAAAGAAAGAATTAATAATGAGTTGTTAGGGCATGGCTATTGTGTCTAAACCGGATTTGTGATTTAATTTCCAAACCTAATTAGCTTGACTTGACTTATATACTGATGAATTCGGTCAAGATATTTTGGATTAGTTATATTTTTATAGACGTAATTTTGTTTTGGTGTTTAAAATTTAAAGTGTCCTATTTTAATTTAAAAAGATTTCATTTAGTTTTTATGCAGTTCTACTATGAGGTTAAAATTAAATAATTAACGAAATATTTTATATGACAGCAGTATAAGAACAAAGTCTATAATGTATAATCTGAAGAATAATTACAAGTTTCAGATGTACAAAATCAACTGTAGATGCATTAATATATTTATTTATCTTTTTTTACAAATTAAATAAAAATATTTTTTATATATAAAACTAAGAAACAAGAATGATAAATAAATGTATTAATGCATCTGTCAGGTTAAAATTAAATAATTAACGAAATATCTTATATGATAGCAATACAAAAACAAGGTCTATAATGTATAATTTAAAGAATAATTACAAGTTTCAGAGACACAAAATCAATCGTGGATGTATTAAGATATTTATTTATCATTTTTTTTACAATTTAAATAAAATATTTTTTATGGAATTAAGAAGAATGATAAATAAATATATTGACGTATTTATGATTAATTTTTTCCTCTAAAATTTGTACTTATTCACTATATTATTAACTTTTCTTGTATTATTATTATTATTATTATTATTATTATTATTATTATTATTATTTAAAATATTTTGTTAATTATTTAATTTTAATTTCACAATAAAATTATATTAAAATTAAATATTTTTTAAATTTAAATAAAATATTTTTAAACCATAAAAACTAAAACAAAATTACGTCAAAAATATAAGAAACGAATTTAATCCTTTATCCTTTATATATTTATAGAAAAGATTGGTTTAGGCAATTGAGATGCATCAATCAAATAATTGGAGAAATTGCATGGTATGATCTCATAACAATAGGTTAGGATAATCACCGAGTGAGATGGGACTACTTGTCTACTAGAAGATAAGAAACCTATGAATTGAAACTTGTCCTTCAATTAGTTAATTAATAAGCCTTATCATCGTCATCATCAAGTTGTGTATTACCCGCCAACATTATTTTTGTCTCTTAGCTCATTTGCCCTTTTCCACTTGGATTTCAATCACCCAAAAGTGTGTGCAGTGTTGCACTTAATATATGGTTATTTCGAGATATGGGTAAGCTTATTGGCTCATGCATGGCTTTTTATTGGTGTCTTAATTTATGTTTTTTTTAATTATTTTTTCAATAATTTAAAAAATATTATATTCATATAAAAAATCAATCAACAAAATATTTATTATATATTTGTATATAAATATATATTATATATTATATTTTTATTTTTAATATGTATTTTATATATATATATATATATATATATATATATTATACAAATAATTAATTTCATGACTATTTTTTTATACACTTAATATGTTAATACTTAAATGATAAAAACTTAAATATAATATATATATATATATATATATATATATATTGTGTGTTATTTTTTTTTAACATCAAAATATATTTAAAATTTTATTTAAAAATTATAAAAATAATTAAGAGAATAAATTAGGACTTTTAGCTTTTTTTTTGTTTCATATGCGCTCGGTTAGTTAATATTTTCAAAGTATAGTCAAATATAAATTGTTTGTATATATATGAAAAGCACATATATAACAAATTAAGTCTTTTAAGTTGATAAGGTTCAATTATTTGAAATTATTGGCTTATTATTTTTAATTAAAAATATTCAAATATTTTTCTTTGTTAGTTAGGATTTTCTAGCCAATACTTTAGGCCAACAATTTTACTTTTATATTATTAGAATTTATGATAATATAATACTCTTTGGATATTATACGTATACGTTTGCTAGCTAATTAAGTATTCTTCCAAAAACTAATAATAATAATAATAATAATAATAATAATAATAATTCCAGTCTCATTCGTTTATTAGGGTAAAAAATCTTGCAATTTTAGATTTAACCATTTTAGCAAGCATGAGAGTGCATATTAATTTGTTATCTATTAGTGACGAATAAATGGATTAGTCCGATGCATTTGATCTATTTTTGCAGCATTCACATCTAGCTGAACTTTGTTCTATATTTTAGAGGTATATAAAAGAATAAAAATTTGTGTGCAGTTAATTTTATGGGTAATTTAGAGCCGCAAAAATATAAAAGTGTTTGAGAAAAAAATGATAAAAATTGATAGTAGATGAAATATAATTAAGGCCTTAATAAATCAATAGAAAAAAAGAAAAAAATGTAAACAACAAAAAGATAAATAAAGTACAATATAGTGATAAAAGAAAATGTATATAATAGTGTTGTACTGTATACATATCGAATTTAAATTTTTATATAACAAAAAAATACTTGACTGATAAAAAAATAGATTTTACTGTTTAATAGAAGAAATAGCAAATGAAACTTCGTAATGCTACTGTTTATATTCTGATACAAAATATAAGTCAGATCTAAAATAGAAAAAATTCAAAAGATAGCTATCGAATAATCGACTTCCTAAAAAGTCAGATAGAATGTTAGGAAATGATAATTTTTGTTGAAGGAGTTATAATTTTTCCTAATATCTCTCACCTACCTCTAGAAGAGATATCACAACAACTCCTAAAAAAAGAGACGATTATCCATCACTAATAGTGAAACTATTTCATCATCTATAAATACACTGACACCCCTTAGGTATATTCAAGTTCCAATAGACTTAAATATGCTTAATCACTTGCTGACTTAGGTATATGAGTGTCTTGCAAGTACCACTCCTACCTTTTCAAACACACAACTCGGACGGTATCGGAGTATTTTGCAGGTACCACTCCCCACCTTTTCAAACACACAACTCGGACGACAGCTCTACAAATCAGAGATTATTCTTTCGAGTATTTGGACCTCGCATCCGAGCCCAAATTCCATCCATGTTTAAGTAACCCTAGAACAGCTACATTAAAAATAATTCAAGTGGAATTACAGTATATGTTTTGAAAGAAACGCACAAAAAAAATATAACTATAGTTGATCCATACCATTAAAGTAGGACCGACGTTATACCTCAACAACAGCACATTTTAATAGTGCAATATACCAATTCAAAACCACGTCAGTTGTTCACTACGCCACTTATCTCGAGAGGAATCTGATCGTTAGCTCGGATACAAATCCGGGGATCTCGGACCCACTAACAAATCCCTCTAACCATAAATAGCACTGTTTAGATAATCAGAAGGCAGATCTCATCAGAAAGCACTTCATAGTAGCATATAGAGTATTATCTCTGCTTAGAAACTAACTTAAGCATCGGAGTCCTTTTTGCAGGTACTCCCCACTGCTCGGATGAGACTCATATTGGTGACGCGATCTTCAGCAGATACGGTTAACCAAGTCTCTTGGATCTCCAACCGACGTATACCTCGGTTCGAGTCCCTGAGCAGGAACATTTGGCGCCCACCGTGGGGCCCGAGAGTTCATTTTCACCCCTCGCTGAATCTTTAGCTTTAATTTATTTTTCATACTCGCACTGTGTATTTTCCTCTTGCAGGAAGTAAAGCATGACCGACCATTCCGAAACCCAACAGCGTTTTCAAAACAAGGCGCGCCCAGGGTAACTACTCAAATTCACCCAAAGGCCCTTGTGGACGCCTTTAGCTTGGAAAAGAGAAAAAAATAAATTTAGAGAGGCAACATGATTCAGAAATGACATCAAGATTTCAAAACCTCGAAGGAAAGCCCATGAATTAGGATGTAACTTAGAGGGGGCACAATTCAACTGAGTTAATACCATACATTCGAATGAAGTAAAAGACAATTTCAAGTTCAGCTCATAAAACAAACAAGTGTAAACATAAAAATACGCCCAATCCCCCCTTTTTTCAGAAACCCTCTCTTTCCCATTACAAGCAATCAGCTCCACTCTACAAACAGTACCCTTACAAACCCATTCCGAAGCATTAAGCGAAGCAAGCATCTTTGGATTTTGATAGAGAGACACACGACACTTGACATCAGCATGAACCCACTCATAAAGATCATCTTTTACTTCAACTACTTTATCCTCTGGTTTTTTCATTTTGACAGAAGACAGAAAAAGAAGAAAGAAAACTGAAGGTAAAAACAAAAACCAAAGACTAACCTCTAGATGCCATCTCCTTTCTTGCAAAACAGAGAAATGACAAAGCAAGCCCACAATACAGTAAGATCACACGATATAATTTACAAACCACCCCTAGCCGCTGGATCAAAAAACTGTTGATATGACCAATGACAACAAAGGCCACGATCCCCTCGATCCACGGGCCCACTAGCAGACCATCATCAAATATCTCTGGAAAACCGAGACATCAATAAATGCACCATTTTCATTTTCCATAAATCACTTTCATTTTCCACCTTTTCCTTTTTCCTCTATTTTTCATTATTCTTTCCTTACTTTATTTAAATTTAAATTTTACTGAAGGGCACGAACATCAAGGTCAAAACCAAGTCGAGTTTGGGGGCTCGGACATAGATCAAGATAACGTATAACGTCGGTCAAAAAAGCTCAACTTGCTCCCGACTATAGCAAGCTAAGTTTGGGGCCTGTGATCCGTACTAGTGAAGTAGGACCGACGTTATACCTCAACAACAGCACATTTTAATAGTGCAATATACCAATTCAAAACCACGTCACTTATCCACTACGCCACTTATCCCGAGAGGAATCTGATTGTTAGCTCAGATACAAACCCGAGGATCTCAGACCCACTAACAAATCCCTCTAAACATAAATAGCATTGCTCAGATAATCAGAAGACAGATCTCATCAGAAAGCACTTCATAGTAGCATAAAGAATATTATCCCTGCTCAGAAATTAACTTAAATATCGGAATCTTTTTTGCAGGTATTCCTCACTGTTCGGACGAGGCTCATATTGGTGACGTGATCTTCAGCAGATATGGTTAACCAAGTCTCTTGAATCTCCAACCGACGTATACCTCGGTTCGAGTCCTTGGACAGGAATAATAGTGATCAACAACAAAGATAGTAAATTAGCTATACTAAAAATTTATAAGAAATAGAACAAACAATAAAAAATCAAATTCTCAGTAATATAAAATTAGTACATAAAGGAGAGCAAAGATTTAAGCATAAAAAATAATGAGAAGGGATGGTAATAAAAAATTGAAGGAAATTAGATTAAGTGGGTGACTTAAAAGATGACCATAATACGCTAAACTGAAGTACTGGATAAGTGGACATTTTTAAGAGTAACAAGCTAATTTTGGTGATATAAAAGGGATAATATGCTTATTAATTTTTACACAGCAGGTAAAATTTGGATATTCAAAAGTGATAATTGACTTGTGTGGATGTGGCTGAAGAGGATGAGTTAGCAGTGGATACAATAATATCATTTAGAGTAAAAAGAAAAAAATAAAATGTACTTTTAGATGTATGTAGGGGTGGTAAATGGATATAAATTTGTCGAGTTGGTCTATATAATCCGTCAAAAAATACAGATTAAACAGAAAAATTAAGACGGTCACACTTCAAAAATTTGCCTAGTCCAAATTGCTTAAATCGCAGGTTTTGGCGGAATAGGATGAACCTTCTAGACAGATCCAGTACTTTTTTTTTTTGCTAAAAATATTTTTTGAAGATATTATAATTTAGTATTTTAGATTATTTTTTATGTTTAATTGATTATATTCTAAACTTGTAGATGTTTAATTATATGTTTTGAACAATATTTATTTTGTTTTAAATAATATTGATTTTATTATTTTGTTTCAAAAAACTTAATTTATGATTATTACATATTTATAATTTTAAATATTTTAATATTTGTGAATCTAAAAATTATAATTTTTTTATATTTTTAAAAATTATATTTATTAAAATAATTATAAAATTATATATATTATTTAATATTTAATAATAATAAAAATTAGATGAGACATAGTGCAATTTTAGAATGCTTCATTAGACAAAACAAAATGAACGAGTTAAACCCCAAAATGGTCTCTGAGATTGGCGTTTTGTACTGAAATTGTCCCTGAGATTCCAATTGCACTAATTACGTCCCTGAGATTGAAAAAAATGCACCATAGTAGTCTCTGACCCATTTTCTATTAACGACGTGATGACATGGCATGATAACGTGGACTGTAAGTGACACGTGTCACTTCATGATTTGACCACGTGTAATGCTAGGATGATGTGGTGACCAGTGACACGTGGCATGCTGACGTGGATAGTTGTGCCACGTGTCACAATGTTATTTGGCCACGTGTCCAGTTGTGCCACGTGTCACAACAGTATTCGTCCACGTGTCATCCATTATGCCATCGTTGTATATGCACCAAATTAGTCCCTCACTTTGCATTAAGTGACTCATTTTAGTCCCTGAAATTGAATGTCGTGCACCAAACTAGTCCCTTCATCAAATTTTCTCATTTTTTTCTATAAATTCAAAATTTTCAATATTTTTGAATGCATTAATTTCAATTCTATTTTTTCACACATTCTTCAAATGAAAGTGTTTTTATAAAATATTTTTCTCTTGCAAATACCCTATTCGCCGACTTAGAGTTAACGTGAAGGCTTTTCAAACACCTTCACTACCATCTCCAACCTCTTTCAATACTTTTATAAAATATTTTTTTTCTTGCGGATACCTCTAATAGCCGCCGTCTTGGAGTTGATGTGAAGGCATTTCAAGCTTCCCTCATTATCATCTCCGACCTCTTTCGTCTAGACTGCAAAGATCAAAAGTGATAGTGAGGGTGGTTGAAATACCTTCAATCTATCTCATTTATACATAACGAAAACGTATATTTCATAAGAAAAAAATATTTATTTTAATTATTAATTTCTTGTTAAAAACACATGTTTTTTTATGAAAAAAATATGTCTAATCAATCATATAATTATTTTTTTATAATAGCATATTTATATATTATAAAATTTACCAATATTAAATTATTAAAAAAATTATATAATTAAAACTAAAATCTTAAATTTTTTTTATAAAAGCACTTATATTTAAACGATATATGAAAAAATAGAATTGAAATTAGTGTATCCAAGATATTAAAATTTTAAATTTAAAAAAAATGAAAAAAAATTGGTGAAATGACTAGTTTGGTACACGACATTCAATTTCAGGGACTAAAATGAGTCACTTAATGCAAAGTGAGGAACTAATTTGGTGCATATACAACGATGACATAATGGATGACACGTGGACGAATACTGTTGCTACACGTGGCACAACTGGACACGTGGCCAAATAACATTGTGACACGTGGCACAACTATCCACGTCAGCATGTCACGTGTCACTGGTCACCACATCATCCTACCATTACACGTGGCCAAATCATGAAGTGACACATGTCACTTACAGTCTACGTCATCATGCCATGTCATCACGTCGTTAATGAAAAATGGGTTAGGAACTACTATGATGCATTTTTTTCAATCTCAGGAACGTAATTGGTGCAATTGGAATCTCAAGGATGATTTCAGTACAAAACGCCCATCTCAAAAATCATTTTGGGGTTTAACTCCAAAATAAACCAGCCTGTTAGAGATCGAGTTTTTGGCGAAACGGAGGCGGGCTTCGTTATTTGTCACCTCTTATTGTTTGTTAGACTAAGTTACTGTTTCTTTTGTATAGAATTTTATTTTAAAGGCTTTGTTATCCTTAATTACAATGCCAAGGAAATACTTAACAATCATAGAGTAGTTATATTTCTTTTCTCTTAGGTCGAGTTTGTATCGAATAATTTGAAAAAAAATTAACGATTTTCAACTATTAACTCCATTCACATATAATATTTGAATAATATTTTAAGTATTTAATTTCATTCATCCTATATTAAAAAAAAAAGTTACTCTCATCTCCCTAACAAAGATTCTAAAAATACTTAACAAATTGCTTAAAATAAAATAAATTGTGAAACGTAACCCCATGATTATTGATTAATTTCCATTGCTGTAGCTCTATAATAAGTGGTTGCTTTGTGTCCATTATATTGCTAGAGACTTGTTTAAAGCCACTAATAGTGTGGTCGGCAGATACGCGCTTCTCATTGGACGGCGTGGATTGGGTCAATGCGGATTAGTCTAAATTATTTATTCATTTATTAACTGTTCTTATTTCTTAATTAGTTCTTAATCATTTTATAATTAATATATAATTCTGAAACCTTAATAATTTCGTTTAGTGCATTTAATTACTAGTTTAAAGTCTGAACACAACATACACAAGTCACCGACCCTCCGCAGATCTCGCAAAATCTTTCTGCGTTGCAAATCTTGGTTTATATATCATTTCGTATTTGGCCATAATGCCTCTATCTCATTAAACAAATTAAATTATTAATATCGCGTTTAATTTGTATTTCTATTTTTATTTTTTAAAATTTGTAGAAAATATTAAAGACAATAAAATTGTGTCTTTTGTTTTAATTTTTAATTTCTTTTTTCTCTAGAAACTTTTAAAATAAGAAACACTAAAAATAAAACAAAAAATGCAAACCATCTTCTTAATTTTCTCTTAATTAATATATACTTCACCATTTTTATAATTAGTAGTTCATTATTTGACTTAGATATTTTAATTCCATACCACAAGATTAAAGTTGGCACAAAAAGGCACTAATGGATTTTTTTTTAATTACAACTCATTAGAGACAAATTTAAAGCAAATTGCAGGATATACAAACATGGTTAATCAATCTCTGACGAATAATAATAACAATTTATTATTAGGAATCAATAAGTTATAGTTTAAAATGACATAATTTTTTTTATATTTATCTAAGAAGTTACGAGTTCGAATTTTCCTATATTTAATAAAAAAAATCATTATTAGAAAACGCCCTATCTATTTGATTTTTATCATTAGAAAAAATGTAATGGAAACTGGAAAGTATTGCATAGATAAGTAGCCTGGCATATGCAAAGCTGCCCAGTTTTTATTTTTTATTTTAGTGTATTATTCTGTTTCCATTGCCGCCGAGATAGTGCAGCATGTCTCTCTATATGACTAAATTTCTATCATGGTCATTCTTATTCACGACTTGTACCAATTTAATTTTAAAAATTTTTAATGGTATTATTGTGGTCTTCGAATTGAATTATGAATATCATAGTGATTCTTTGATTTTTTTTTTAGGATTCACTTAGCAAATACGATAATAAATTAGTATTTTTTGGATTAGTATAAAAAAAATGATATTTTTGTTTGGTATTTAATTAAAAATTGAAACTTAACCATTTTAGGATGACTCATTCAGCTTTCAATGGTGTCCTGGATAAGATTCGGAGTAGGCTAGCAAGCTGGAAAGGGAGTTTACTCAATTGGGCTGGTAGACTCTGCTTGGTTAATTCTGTTGTCGCCGCTATTCCCACGTACCAGATGCAGGTCTCTATTTTTCCCAAAGGAATCATTAATAAATTGGAGTCTATGATGAAAAATTTTCTTTGGAAAGGACAAGTTGATGGAAGAGGATTGAATCTTGTTAGTTGGAAGGTACTGGTTACTCCAAAAAAATATGGAGGTTTGGGGATTAGAGATCCTTATTGTGTAAATATTGTTCTTCTTGAGAAGCTAGTTTGGACTTTTTTCCAGTAGCCAAACAAGCTATGGTCCAATTGTTGGATGCCAAGTACCGATCATCTCTATATGACTGTTTTAGTTATCCTAAGAATAAGGACTCTCCTATTTGGAGGTGTCTTTGCAAGGCTTGGGAAGTGTTGAAGGATGGGTTTGCTTGGTGTATTGGAGATTTGAACCAGAATTTTTGGTTTTCTAGCTGGAGGAGAGAAGGACGGTTATCTAATGAGATGGATTATGTTCACATTTCTGATTCGAATCTCCGGATACAGGATATTTGGTCGGTTGGTAGGTGGCATTTGGATACTCTTTATTCTCCTTTATCTCAAAATCTGAAAGGTAATATTCTCTCTTACAATCCAGATGAACAAGCAGGTCTGGAAGTGGGTTGGTATTGGAGTGGGTCTGCTGCCAAAGTCTATAACTCACGCAATGGTTATTTGTGGTTGTGTAAGCAACTGTTTGGTTGGGAGGAGCGGGAGAATTGGTTTTGGCTTTGGCGTCAGCTTGTTCCGGAAAAGCATAAGTTTTTGGCTTGGTTGTGTCTTAAGGAGGCTCTTCCTACTGCAAGTTTTCGCTTTAGAAGAGGGATGTCGTCATCGGATAGGTGTCCAAGATGTCTTTCTAGCCAGGAATCGGTTTTACATTGTATTCGGGATTGTCCAAAAGCTCAGCTTGTCTGGTATAGGTTGGATATTTCTTGTCATCCTTTGGATTTGAAGAACTGGTTCTTGTATCATAGCAGAGAGCATCCGTTCAAGTTCTTTTCAGGATTTTGGTGGATATGGCGAGCAAGGAATAATGACATATTTAATCCCCATGAAACTTGGCCTCCGGAAAAAGTGATTTGTCTGGCATTAACCTCAGAAAAAGAGTTTAGGAATATTTTTGAATTACAACGTATGTCCCTTCTCTCTACTCTAAATGGTTTTTGGAATCCCCCATCCATTGGTACTTTTAAGATTAATTGTGATGCTAGTTATTTTGGTTCGGGTGATAGTGTTGGTTTTGTTTGTGTTATTAGAGATTGTAATGGGAGCTGGCAAAGGGGGTGTTTGAGAATGATTGAGAGTAATAGTATTCTTCAAGGAGAATTGTTTGCTATTTGGAGAGGATATCTCTTAGCTTGGGATGTGGGTCAACGAGATGTTATTTGTGAGACGGATTGTGTGGAAGCATTTAATCTTGTTACTCAAGATGGTTTTGGGTTTATTGATCAATTGGTGCTCAAAATAAGAGATATCATGCATTGGAATTGGTGTGTTGACTTTCGTTTGATTATGAGAGATGCAAACACGGTGGCAGATACTATGGCAAAGATGGCGATGAAGTTACAACTTTCGCATGTGGAGCTTCTTTCACCTTGGGAGGAGTTTAAGAGTAATCTTAAACAGGACTGCCCCTCTATTTAAGCAGTTCCTTGTTTTATTTGTTTTGTTTTTTTTGTTTAATTTATTTCAATCACAAAAAAATTAAAAATTAAAAACGACGTCGTTTTGATACTTGTAGACATATAAAACAATTTTAACACGTGATCAAATATAACGGTATTTTTCAATTTTTATTGACCGTCAAATAAAAATATTGTCGTTTCACACTAATTTAACGTGATAAAGAAGTATTAGTTTATTATTGTATTTGTAAAGTTAACATAAAAAAAAAAGTTAAAGGATTACTATAGTGTTAAGAACTCAATTTCATAAATAAACCACAATAATACAATTAAAATCTTAAAAATTAAATAAGTCAAAAATCTAAAAAACTAATATAAGAATTTAGTTCTTTCTACGTTAAAAAAGTAGAGTCTGTTATAAAAAAAAAAGACAATAACTCTCTTAAATTTTTATTTTTTTATAAATTATTTAAAATTTTTTATTTAGCTTCCTAAAATATTTAATTTATTTTTTTACATCATAAAATTAATTACGTTTATTCTAAAGTTTATTCTAACTCAATCCCTCTTCTACATATATACTTATTTATTAATTAGGTTTTATGTCTATATAACGGTACAAGCATATCAAAATAGAGAAATATAATCTTTTATACAAGTTACTTAAATAAAATAATTAAAATCTAAATTTATCAGATTATAACTTTTTAAAATGCCATACGTATTTTTAAACTGAACTATAACAGTTTTAAAAAAATGACACTCTAAATAAACCGTGTTTGAATATAGCAATTTATGAAAAAATAACGAGTAGCCTAATTTCTAACCGTTTGAGACAAGTTTTAATTTAGTCCCTGAAGTTGCACTCGAGCCTCATAGTAGTCTCTAAACTTAAAAGTTCTTCAAAGTCATTTCCGAACTTGCACTCCGGGACTTAAACTCGTCCTTCCAGCAATTTCTAGACACCTGACGCAACCGAAAAGCTGAGTTGGCCTTTTTCCTGACACGTTGGTATAACAAAAACGACGTAGTATTTACTGTGGCGCCAAAATGACATGAAACGACGTCGTTTCACGCTAAAACCCCTCTTCCTCAACGTTATCCTAACGAATTGTCTCTCCCTCTCAAATCACAACACAAACACAGAGGTCTCTTCTTCTCCACTACGCTCATCAATGGCGTTTGTGCGATTGTCGTTCACACCACCTTCCTCTCTTCTGGCTACCTTCTCACTGCCACCAGCCCCCAAGCCCTCTTCGACGACGCCCTCTCACATCCCTCCACTGGTAACACTTTCACTAATTCCTTGTTTTGTCTCTCTTTTTCCTTTAACGAAATCATTTAATTTCGATATATTTTATGTGAAATATCCAAATATCATTAATTATCACTCTTCTTTAGTGAAAATAATTGAAAATTCTGTTTTCTGTTTTCACTTCTTTCTTTGCAAGAACCAGAAAACATAGAAAGTAAAAAAAGAAATGAAATGTGTCCTAAGTTTGTAGCACTAGCTATGTAGAATAATTTTTATCTAATCGGTGTAAGAGAGCTTTATAGGATTATTTGTTCTTGAGTTGATGATTTATTGAAAACCATCAAATACTGATATGCGATTGATTGAGTGAATTACAGAGGTTCATTATTTTGATTATAAAGTAAATTTGAGTTCTCTAAGGTGATAGCTGTTAATGAACTATGATAACCACAAATAATGGCAATTCATGCCAGAAAATTGCACTATCCTTGGATTTTTATACTAGACGAAGGATTAGGTTATGCAATCTTGTAGCTATCCTTATTCTAGTAGCTGAAGCAGAAAAGTCAGCTATCGTTATTCTTGTAGCTGAATCATAAATACTGTCTCATATTCCCAAAACAAAGCAGATGAAATCTTTATCAACTAGGCTTCTCTAGGGATGATTCCAAGCATGTTGTTATTTGTCATGCATGAATATAGATTATAAAATCATTTGAAGACAGAAAAGAAAAATGAAGATAGAAAATACATCCTATTTGTTGCTTTCTTAAAATTTTAACCCAACTTACTAAAATCTTACCATCAATGTGTATAGTTTCACCACAATATTTGTAGGTTGCAGGATTTCTCCCAGTTCGGATAGTCCCTACAGGACTCCAACTCACATAATTGATAATCAGTGAGTTCTTATGGCAACAATCATAAAATATTTTAACTACATTAAGAAGAACAAGTTGTACTGCTGAATTGAAAGCAAATACAAAAGTAGATAGATTTAGAAGAATTTTTCTTTCTGGAAACATAGACTAACAGATACATGCCTCCTCTTGATCAAATCTAATTGAATCCATAATTGGTCATGTAAGTATTTACTTGAAAAAAGAGAATTCCCCAATTGTTAAACATTTTGCCACAACAACCATGTTATGAAGCTATTGATTAATAAGCTGTCTTTCTCAAGTCATTAATGCAACAAACTAACATGTTCTTTTGACTAATTGTTTATCAAACCAGCCAACTCTAAAAATACTAAAAATGTAGTTTTTATTTCTAAACCATAATGGTAAAAGACACTAAAAAAAATACCTAAATTTATATGCTAATGGATTGTTAGCAGCATCAGGAGATGGAAGTCCACCATAGTGAGAAATGAAAGACTTAATTTTTCCTTCTGTATATGTGCTTCATTGATCATTTTCATTGCCATCATGTGATCTGGATCACCAGTCATATAATAAAAAATTCTGCGTATAGCTAGAGATATTTTCAAGCATATAGAATTTTCAGTAACTTGTTTCAGCCAATGAGTTAAGACAAGCATCTAGAATTTTATAGGATTATTTGTTCTTGAGTTGATGATTTATTAAAAACCATCAAATACTGATATGTGATTGATTGAGTGAATTAAAGAGGTTCATTATTTAGATTATAAAGTAAATTTAAGCTTTCTAAGGTAGTAGCTATTAATGAACCATGATAATCACAAATAATGGCAATTCATGCTGGAAAATTGCACTATCCTTAGGTTTCTATACTAGACGAAGGATTAGGCTATAAAATCTAATATGAGGATCAAGTCAATTAAGCTGAAGTTAGAAGATACCTTTGTGGTATCAAGAGAAGATGTAGCAAATTGATATATGCAGCCTGAAACTTATAATTAGCATTTACTGATCATTTTTAATACGTGGTTTGTGATTGTGTGTAAAGGAGGTGTCTGTAGAGAACTGGAACCAACTTGACCAAGAATATGTCTTTATTTATGTCAATCCAAAAAAGGTTTCAAATAAAGTGCTGGTAAAGTGTCTCGTCATGAATGAGAAGTTACTCATTGATGCCATGAATGAGAAGTTACTCATTGATGCCTTGAAGGAAGGGTCTTCTAACCCTGCACATCTTGAGATTTGGTAAGCCTCTTTTTCTCCCTTTAAGCTATAAATTCTTCAAGATTTTTCTTTTATTTGTTGCATTGCAAAATTAAAATTTTTGTAACTGACCAACCTGGTTTTCTTTGTTCATGTTGAATTGGGCTGCGTTGGAGTTTGGAGCTTCTATTTGTTGATGACTTATTTTATTAATCTTTTTAATTAAATAGAATTTTCATTCTTGATAGAAGAAGACCAGAAACTAAAATATAATGACTATGGTGGGGGCAAAAAATCATATATGATTTTTAGTAAAGACTGAAGTACTGAATTGTGATTTGAAAACCTTTTGAAATTAGAGTTTGTACTCTGTATTGTCAACTTTTACCTTTTTTTCCCATTTCTTTCTTTGTCACATCAAATATTAAGATAGAATAGTTAAAGGAATAAAAAAACTACCAGAAGTATTTTGTATATTCGTTCTATGCTGCAAATTTTAAGCTTGTGTGTATTGAGTTTTGTTGCTCAAAGGTTATCAGCTTTTCTTTTTGGGTGAAGTCGGATATGTTGTGAAAATTAAAATTTTCTATGGTTAATCGTACTTCTTGTGAATTTACGGTTATGTCATGATCTGGTGCTTTGATTTTTCTACATACAGTGTTAGGGATTATACTATAGCAAATGAAAGTAGCAATTATTCTGAGCAGAGCGTTGTGGGGAAGACAAGAACAGAGAAACAAAGAGAAGAGAAGACAGAGCACTATGGACTTTAAAATTGGGGATTAGGATTTTAACTTAATTTGAGGGACCAAATTGATTTCGGACAGTTTACTCTGCCACATCAGTTAGCCGTTGTAATGCTCACATGTCACGAAACTTGCCAACTTAGCTTTCTGGTTGCGCCAGGTGTCTAGAAATTGCTGGAAGGATGAGTTTAAGTCTCGGAGTGCAAGTTCGGGGATAACTCTGAAGAATTTTTAAGTTCAGAGACTACTGTGAGACTCGAGTACAACTTCAGGAATTACATTGAGACTTATCTTGCAGCATTATACATAGTACATAATCACTGCACCTTTTAATTGTTTTTGCTTTGCACTTTTTTTTATGTAATTTGTACTACTCTAGAGTAGATTATGTATAAAATAAAAATCACTATAAAAAAAGTTACAAATATATCTACTATCTAAAAAAAATATAATTGAATAAATTTAAAGTCTAATTAGTTTATTTATGCACCTTGCTCTATATATATAATGTATATCTTCCATTTCTTCTTCTCTTTATACTGAGTCATTCCTTTGAAAAATTTAACTTATTGACCAAATCTAAATTTGTTAGTCATAATGCGGTGAGTATAAAAGAATTTCCAACACTTCTTTTCTATATATGATTTTTTGACAATCGCTAGTCATAAAGGTTAACTTTGTTTTTCTACCAATTATTTAAATTCTCTCAAACTCTTCACGGTCTATAGTTATTTGTTTGCTATCTTAATTCTTTTTGGGTTGGGGGTAGGGGTGGTGGTAACATGTATTTTATTTATAGGTATTTAATTTGATTCAATTTGTTCGGATAGATTTATTAATTCAATTGTAGCGGATAGAATAGAGTGTGAGTAGAGTTTTCATATCAATCAAGTATAGTATAAGTTGAGTTTTAACTTTATTCGACTAACTCATACTCTATATATGTATATATTATATACATATATAAAAATATATTTTAAGTAGATGTTAAATAAAAAATCTTTCACTAAATACAAAAAATTTTCAGTCACTAAAAGAAGATTATTAATTAATAATTTAATTTTTTTTATATATAAAATTAATTTTATTTTAAATTATCATTAAATTATATAATAATATTACATCATTTTAGTAACACAAGAATAAAATTAAATATCTGTGAATTAAAAATAAATAAAATTATAACTAAGATATTTTTAATACACAAATACAATAAAATTAAATTTATATAAAAATTTTAACTCATAAATAAAATTAAAATTAAATCCACATTCTATTCTATCCTATTCATTTTCCTGATGGAATGTAATTTATTAGTAATATCATTAACTATATTTGGTCACGCAATTGCGTGCGTAGCATATTATTATGTGAAAGGCATGGATTATATATATCTACGAATTAACTAATTGTCCATGCATGGAAAAATACAAAGTGGGTTGGACCGAAGATTCCGAATATCTTCGTATAAAATATATATTAAAAATTAATTAAATAATATAATTAATTTAGCAGTTAATTTTTAGTATGCGAAAAATATGTTTATATTGCTAATCAATGATTAATCAAGACACAGTTTCGGGGTATTTCAGGGAAATGAGGTTCAAAACCTTACACGCTTCTATCTTCATTCCTGATTCATGTGGTGTATTTGAGGCATGGGGTCCTGTTTACAATATACCTCTCTTATCCTTACACAGTTAATTTTCCTTATTATTATTAATGACGAAATCCAAGGTACAATATACCTTTCTTATCGTGTTTACATATGTGTATTTATGTGTATTTTAAATAATAAAAAAATCAACAGTTAGAAAGATTTGAATTTGTAAATTCTTAGATAAATATAAAAAAATAATATCATTTAAATTTTAATTTATTGGCCATTAACATATTTATTTTAAAAGTACATAAGTACACAATTAAATTATCTATTATTAACACAGTTAGCTTTTTTTAATTATCCAGTATCCATTATATACTCTTTAAAAATTTAAAATATAATTTAAATACACATAATTTATTTTATTATTTAATGACCCAATTAATAGATATCATAATTCTATTGACATAAAATATGAAATCTGTTTTACTTAAGTTTATTGTACAAAATTTGTTACAATGTAATTCGGATATATAAGTGTGTTTTACAAGATAACTAGAGTCAGCTAGATTCTTTCGATCGAACTGAAATTGATTCTTATTCATTAATGAAAATCATCAAACCAATTAATCTATCTCCATTGAGTTCTTTCTAGGATAAAGTTATTTAAATTATATTTTAAATTTTGACATATCCCACGCAACAAACAAATTTTTATGTATTCTCGTATAACAGCGAAATTTTAAAATTTTATATAAATCCTAATAAAAAACCGTCAAAATAAACATGTTAACGTGGCTTATTTTAAATGAACAATTCATCTTTTTTATTATTTAAAATTGACTGTTTGTCTTTTCTATTATTTAAAATAATCTATCTTTTTTTATTATTTGAAACGTTTTATTTTTAATAGTTTGGTCCAATTTAAATTATTAATATTTTTTATTATTTTCAAAAATTATATTTAATTATTTATAAATACATAAAAAATTATCTTGTTTATAGTGTAAACGAGATAAGAAAAAAATATTTATTTTCGTAGATATTTTTTAAATTATTTATTTCAGTAATTATTATAATTAATTTATTTATTAAAATAAAAAATTCTTTTGTTTTCCGTCTTTTATTTTATTTTTAAAAGAAAATCGTAGCTAAAATGAAAAAACTTCCTTCCTAGATAGATTTTCTTTAAATATACATTATATTGTATTGTATATTTGTAATATTTCCTTCTATTTCTTGAAAAAAAGAAGAAATGCATAAACTACAAGTGATGCATGGTGGTTCTGCACAAATTAAATTATAATAATATCCCCCTCCTTAATGCATATTTAATTTTTAAAGTAATTACCTATATAAAAATATTTTAATATAAAATAATGACTAAAATATTAAAATATATAATATTAAATAATTTAACTAAATATATTAAATTATTTAATAATTTTTAATTATTATTTTTAAATAATAATATTTTTACATAAATAATAAAACCTTTTTCCAACTATGACAAAATCAATAATTATATAATGTTTCGGGATGACATTTCCGTACTATTTGTTAACATAATTGTGTTTATCTGAATGTTAAAATAATATATATATATATATATATTAAATTTTAAATTCTAAATTTTAGTTGTATAAAATAAATATTTGTCAAAAGAGTTGGTTAATATTAAAAAGAAATATTAGTCTCTTTATTTTTTTTAACATATAATATTAGTTCAACAATTTATAATAGTTAATTAAATGACTCAATATAAAACATTTAGGTGTCAGAAACTACTTATAATATTAGTTTCAGAAATTTTTAGAGGCAAGCAGTTAGGAGTAGGTGTGGGCTAGGTTACTCCATAAAAGTTTGTAATTCGATTTGTTTTAGACTTGATTTGACTCGTTTTATTAAATATGTTAGGTTTGAGTTTTTTTTATAAAACCTATTAATTAAAAGGGTTACGCCATAAATTTAAAAAAAAAATTATGAAACTCGTTGGACCAATTCATTAAAACATTTTTTGTAAAAGTAAATTATTTTTAATTTAAATTTTTAACTATGTACTTATGTTAACACAAAACAAAAATAACAAAAATCAATAGTGAATATTAATTAAGATAGTAATTTTTTTGTTTAAAGAAAAAATTTATGAATTATAAGTATAATTATGATATATGACTAAAGATTGATATATAAATGATTTTTTTATAAATTATGAATTATAAATTTTAAAATATATTTAATGTCAATTTAAATTTTTTAAGTATTATTTTTTGAGTTTTAATTCACGAAATAAATTTTTTAAGATTTGTGGATTTGTTAAATTTTAAATAGACCAGACTTGAGTTCTGGTTAAAGCACGACTCAACTCGGCCTATTTTTACTTCTACCAATAATTATTTTGATCATTATTTAATTAGCATATATTAAATTATTTTTAATAAATAAATTTTATTAATTTATATATATAAATTTTGATAAATATAAATATAAATTATATTAATTCATGTGTATAAACTTTAATAAATATAAATTATTACAGATCAAATGACGGTAAAAAATGATAATATTTTCGGATAATATATAATTGCTGGATTAGTTTCGCCCTTGTGAACATTTGTTGTTTCCTTATAATTTATAAAGTGTAGCAGGGATTGCCTTAGGTATTGGGTAAACACAGCATATGCAAAGGGCGTACCTACCCGTCAAGTACCTAAAGGGACCAGACACTTTACCTTTTCAATCACCTAGACGACAAACCAAAACTAACATTCAATATATTAAATTAAACAAGAGAAGGTAGGCTATATATATATATACGCTTCATGGTTACAACTTACAACAATGATAAGAAAAAGATCATGTCCTTTAAAATATTAGGAATTAAAAATTATTCATAATATTTTGTCTAGGTAGTTCCTACAGAATATACATTACGCATGAGTACCAATATCATGTTATATTGTTTCCCTTGTTTTATCTGTTGAATTTTTTTTTTTAAAGAAAGAAAAGAAGATAACCAAAATAATTATGTTAGGTATATATTAAAATTAATTATTAAAATTAATTATTAATATATAATATACATTGAATATAAAATATATATCAAAAATAAATTAAATTTTATATATATTTATATAAAAATACATGATAATTAAATGTAGTGACTGATTTTAATATATAAATAATATTTTTGTAATAAAAATATATCACGTTGATCAATTCATGAAACGAGTAACTTTAATATGCAACTTCTATGAGATGATGAGTATATCGTACAACCTACGTTGAATTATATTACGAGGTTAGTTCACATTGTAAATGACTAAATGAGATGAATGAGGATTCCCGGAAAAAATAATTTGAAGATTGCGGATTTACAAATCATCAATGGCATTTGGGTAGCTATCAAGGACGATGGGGGGACACACAATCTTAAAGTAGTCGAGGTAAACGAAAGAATAAATCAAAGATTCTGTATGCTGCACTTATTTAACTTGTTTGACTGAAACACATCATGTTACTGTCGCTAGTAGCATATCCAAAACACCACGGTTATTGTTGTTTGAAACGTGTTGTTAACACTAACACTTTTATTTTTGGGGGGAAGAAGGGGGAGGGGGGATGCACATGAACCTTTAGAAAGTTTAAATAATAAGCTTAAAAATGCAAACAAAGAGAAGGCGGGGAAGAGAAAGAACATTATAAAAATGGAAAAGAACATTTATTGTATCTCTAGAAGATCTTGTTCACATTCTCATGTTATATATAGAGTAAACTTTGTTCAATGTTCAATGTATGAAATAATAAGGATCACATGTCCATTTGCTAAATTTGCTCCCTTCTAAATCAGCACACATTGCATTGACTAGTAGGGCATGCCCTAGTAAAAGAAAAATAATCCATATTGGAAAAATCCCTAGTTACTTCTTGTTACTTGTTACTAGTCACCATCCAAGCCAAGCCCCTTTTGCCTTACAAAGTAAATTTTCGCCCTTGGATAAATGATAAAATTAAAAAGTGACAGTTACTTTAATTATATTTTTTGTAATTATTTAGATGATAAAAAATAGTTATTTTTATTAATATTTATAATGCTAACATATGAAAATAATGATAGGAAGAAATAGGACCCCACAACACATGGGCCTTGACGAAAGCCCTTATAATTGGTGTGGCTCTCTCTCTCGCAGTCACCTAATCCTCACCCAAAGCACACACAGCCATATATACAGATTTTCCAATGAATCAGCTTCAGATTCACTCTAAGCAACTATTTCTTTTATTTGTGAGTAAATATTCTTTTCGGGCCTGCTACACATACAAGCCTACAAGCAAACAAGTTGGCCCAGCCCAAACAGAAATCACGCGCATGAAGAGAGATAACATGGCGCGTCAAAATCACGCGCTCAACATTCGAACGGTTACGTATGGCAGACTCTTCCACTTCTTCCACTTCTTCTATTTCTCAAGGCGCTTTCAAAACAACGAAACCCTCTCATTTTCGAGCGAAAATCAAGTTTCAAAATATAGAAATCGTAGTTCGAAAACTGCATCAAAACACCATCAACCTCTCTGTGAAGAATCTGAAGAAAAAACAAACCAAGAATACTCAACGTAAGTCCATTAAAATACTGTATATTTTACTTTTCTTCTACGTCGTTCTTCTAGGGTTTACTATTACTCTTGCTTCTTTGTTACACTGTTCTAAGTTATACGTCGTTCTTCTAAGTTCTACGTCGTTCTTCTAAGTTCTACGTCGTTCTACGTTGTTATTCTAAGTTCTCCTGCTATTTTTGTTGATTTTTGGGGGTTTATTCCGTAGATTCGGGGGTGTAAACTGCTTAACCTTGTAATGTGGCTTGATATTGAAGCATGGTTGAGTGATATCTGACTGATATCTATATGGATGTATCTGAATAATATCTATGGGTGTATCTCACTGTAATCAATGGGTGTATCTTGCGGATATCTTTGGGTGTATCTGACTCATATATATGGGTGTATCTTATTGTTATCAATGGGTGTATCTGAGTCATATATATATGGGTGTATATTACTGATATCTTTGGGTATATTTTTAGTTTCAGAGAAAATGGCAGCAAGAAACCAAACTAAAGACCTTAAATGTGCCACACATCTCCTGAATGATAAGTTCAGAAACATGACTGAGGAGAAGAAGGCGATTGTGAGGGATCTTGGATTCGGTGGGTTGATGCACATCCCACCACTGAGGGTGGATCACAAACTCTTAAGGGAGCTGGCAAACAACTTCAAACTTGGGGAGAACAGACTGAAGACAGGATATGGTTCTTTCCAAATAACCCCAAAAAAAATAGGTGATGCGCTTGGCATCAATGCAACAGGTAATTAGCTCAAAATTATAGCTGTATATTAAGTTGTTGCTTGGGTGTATATTAACCTGATGCTTGGGTGTATTTGAACCGACTTGGATGCTTTGTTGTCTTCCTTTTTGTAGGAGATCTATTTCCTGAGAAAGTTGACTATAAGAAACTTTCTGATGATGACAAAATAATTTATAGAAGATTCCAGGGTAAGATCCTCAAAAGTCTTACCGATGAAATGATGGAAATCGGCGTTGGCAACGAAGAGGAACGCCTGATGTTCAAGAGGATATTCATCCTCTACATACAGATGGCGTTCCTTTTGCCAACGACGATAAACAAAATATCGCCCGTGCACCTGGCCCCAATTTTTAAGATGGACGGCATATCGGAGAGAAACTGGGGGGGGGGCATGTTTTGACCTTCATGGTCAAGGACATCACAGACTATCAAGAGAAGAAGAAGAAGGCAATCAATGGCTGCCTCTTCGCCCTGATGATAATCTACTTTCATCTTTCAAAAAACAAAGGCAAGAACAGGGCTGAAAGACCACAAAAGCCATGGATTGCCAACTGGACTAAGGAGCAGTTGGTGGAAAGAATGAATGCAGAAAGAGAGGAAATTTTGGTGAGTAATCATAATAAGTTGGTGTATTTTATTTACCAGAATGGTGCTAACTAAAATACCTCATGTTTCAGGGGATTGTGAAGATGGCAGAGACAAGAGAAAAAATGAGAAAAAAAAAGAAAAAAAATAAGAAATAAAAAAAAAACAAAAAAAAGGAAGGCGAGCCCAACATCGTCTTCGGAGACAGAAACTACTGAGAGTGACACTTCTACCTCTGAGTCTGAGGCTCAAGAAGACTCAGAGGATTCGGGAAGAAAACACCCCGGCAAAAAGGGGAAAAAGTAAGTACCATACTTGGGTGTAATTTCTTTTTCGGTTTGGGTGTACTTTGTTTGTCCACGTTGGGTGTATGTATCTTATTAAGCAGGGTGTGTTTCGTTTGCTGCGTTGGGTGTATATTATATATTTAGTTGGGTGTATCTCGTGAATCCATTTGGGTGTATTTTTAGTATGTTCTAAATGACGATTGTTTGCCTTCCAGAATGGACTCAAGAAAAAGAAAGCAGAGGCAAGACGAGTCAGATTCTGATACAGAATCTGAATCTGAACCAAGTGATGAGTAATGTCCTGAAATTAATACTCCTTTCTTTTGGCTTCGTTATAAAGATTTCGTGTGTTAACTGAAGTGTCTATTATTCACTTATAGGAGCGAAGAATCATCGCCTGCGGAGAAGGAGAAGAAAAAGAAAGAAACAAAAACAACTCCAAAAGAGTAAGCAATTCTTTGGATAAAATTCTGTGATAAAATTAATTTTTTATTTCTGATTGGTACTATTTTTTTTCCACCCAGAACACAACAAAAAAAGAAAAAAGTTGTTGTGGAGGATTCACCTCCTGAAGAAGATCAATACTTTGACGGTACAGTACCTCGAAAGCTATACTACGGTCTATCATCGTAATTATTTTTGTTAACGTCTTATTTTATCAATGTAGTGAGAGATATGAAATATCAAGTGACGAACTCGATGAATGGCTAAGGGAAAACGTTGATAAATCTGCTGCAGAGGGGTATGTCTTGCTGGGCTGTGTATTTGAAATTTTGATGTCTTTTGTTTGCTAATAATTGTATCTTGTTTCGCAGGGAGAACCAAGCTGACCCGCGATCGATAGAAGGTCGCTATGTGTCCTCTGAAACGTAAGAAGCTTTATTATTTAATAAAATCTTGTTATCATGATTTGGATGTATTCTGTGAAACAATTTGGGTGTATTTTATTGATCAAGTTGGGTGTATCTTGTTTACTAAGTTGGATGTATAT